>NC_142806.1:61236087-61256698 GCF_049724085.1 Artemia sp. Qi Xiang Cuo | reverse complement strand
ACTAATAATACTACCAAGATAAGTGAAACTACCCACCTGATCAATCTTTTCATTACCCAACATCACCTTTTCATCGTCACTTATTCCTAGCCTTAGTGACTTAGTCTTCCTAATATTAATTTTCAAACCAATACTAGCACCCTGAACTCGCACAACCTCTAAAACTTCATTCATTTCTGCTCACACTATCATCTAGGATGCTTAAATCATCAGCATAATCCAAGTCCAGGAGACTTTTTCCTACCCATTTGATTCCGTGGTCTCTCATTGCCTTTCCTGTGCTCCTTAAGATAAAGTCCATCAAAATAATCCATATAAAGGGGGATAGAACACAACCCTGCTTAACTCCTGATTTAATACAAAACCATCTGCTAACCTCATTTCTTACCTTAACCGCAGCTGTGTTATTTTCTTACATAGCACTAATCACTTTAATGTATTTGTCTTGTATACCATACAAGGATAAAACCTTTACTAAAGCTCCTCTATCAACAGAATCGAACGCTTGCTCATAGTCTATAAAACTGAGGACCAAAGGAGTTTGAAAACTTAGGCACTTCTCAATTATTAACCTAAGAGTGAAAATTTGGTCAACACATCCTCTGCCTTTTCTAAAACTGCACTGCTCTTCTCTTAAAACTTTGTCTACGGCATCTCTCAGTCTAAAAAGTATCATATTACTAAGCAATTTGCTACCTACAGAGACCAGACTAATGCCTCGATAATTACCACACTCACTTTTATCACCTTTCTTATAAAGTGGCTTAATTAATGCTGGTAAATTTTCAATAATACATTAAAATTACAGTAAAATAAAACGGTTTTTTTTAATAAAAATTACAGTGAAATAAACGCTTAAACCGCTGAGCTTCCTGGAATTAATGTTCATTATTTTCAATAGTTCCTTACAGTTATACTGACTATTATATTGATTTTACACTTTTTGTCGTTGATTTTTTGAAAAACAAAAGCACGCTGTTCGAGATACATATAGTTTTCAATAAAACGAAAAGGACATAACATACCTTAGACTTTTATGGTTTGGGTAGGGAGAAAGGGGCAGTAGCCAAACTCCTATTGGTAGTAATTTTTTTTTACCACATAAAATTAGGGGGAAAAATGTATTTTTGTCACCCCGCGCTCCATTCCCCCCGGGACCGTCCTCTGTGCCCCCCCCTGACAACGGCTGTGGGTTGCACCCCATACCGGAATGGGGTGAGGGCTATACGACCCCGTGAGTGCATTTCAATTCCAAAATAGTGAACACAATTAGGAGATATTTTTTTCAAAATAGTTGAAAGGCCCAATAACTGTCTTTTGAGATAAAATGACCCCCTACAGCCCCTGGAGGTAAGCTTTTAAGATATAAAAAATGTCTTTTGTTGTATTTGTTATTGTGACGTGTGCTTACATTTTTCGGCTGGGGAGGGGACGAATTTTCTGCCGGGAGAATTTTCAATGGAGAGTAAAGCTTCCAGGGGGTGAAATTTTCAGAAGAGATTTTACTGGTGAATTTGCCACAATTCATATGGGAAATTTCTTTATATGTCTTGCTTTCTCTTTGCCAATTCAATTTTTGCGTCGAGATGTTAAGGGTAATTGTCCGGGGTAAATTCCGGGGTTAAATTAACCATATCAGATAGAAAAAATGTTTGTGGAAAACTGGTTAGGGTTTACTCAGTCAAAAATTAGAACTTAGATTTTCCTTATTATGGATCACTATCTATTGATGGCAGCCAAAAATGGGGCAACAAATATTTTGCCATGGTTTTTCTCTATTCTGCTCTCTTTCCTTTGGTTACTTTATAATTACTTTATAGTCCCAAACTTCCAGGCGGGCCATGCCCCCCTGCCTCCTCTTGTCGGTGCCCATGTTTAACATACCTGTCAACACTCTCTAAACTTTAACCTCAATACGTTGAAGATTTTTCAACCTCAACCGTTGAAGGTTCTTTCCCTCAGAAAACACCCCCACCCCCTCCCGCAGCTCATTGATCTACAATCACTTTCGACTTGTAAAAAAAGTACTTGAACTCTAAATTTCCGATCTAGTGAGCACCTTCTGAAGCTTTTGTGACAATGAGGCAAAGGTGTTGATGAGGAAGGGATAGTCTTTTCCTATACGAAATAAATTCTGCTCATTTTGGGGTTTAATGTTAATCTTTACTTTCATAGCAACAGCGTACACCAGAAGTCTTCCCAGAAATCATAAGGGAGTACATAACAATTTGAAATTTTTGTTTATTTTTTGTTTCCGTTGCTTCCCCCCCCCAAAAAAAAATATTCACTATAATTTTTACTGAATTTGGATACCGGGGCTCCAGCTTTACCACCACCCCACCCCGCCCTCCGTCCCCGGATTTGTTGGACCGTAATCCACTGGACAAAACCCTATTCAGGTACGATCCACGTATCTCCGGTTCACGTTACAGAATTAAATTTGAAAAAAAATTGTGTATTAGATTTTCGAATATGTTGAACAAAATGGCTCTCTCAGAATTTTAATTGGGTAACTATTTATGTTATTTTATTATGTTCATGGCCGTATATTTGGTTTTAAAATACGCTTCTCTATCTATCTATCTAATATGCAGAATAATTAAACCAAACACATTTTGCATGCAGACCCGCTATACTTTAACCCCCCCGTCTCATATTGAAATCTATATAACAACTGTATTTCGAAAGTTACGAAGTAAATAACGAAAAACTGGTGTGTTCTCTAATATGACCCAGCTTAAACGGGAGTGTGTGGTGTCTAAGACACCATTAGCAATAGTAAGGTCACCTCCGGACATTAAAAAAAAATAAAACTCAAATAAAAATCTCAAATTTTGAAATTCTTATTTTTCACGGGGGGTATTTTCCATGGGGGGGGGGGGAATTTTTTTTTAATTATTTTGTGAGCCAAAATTAAAACCTGAATTAATTAAAAAACGTTCAAAAATAAAATAAAAAAAAAATTTTTTTATTTTAAAGTAAGGAGCGACATGAAAAATTAAAACGACAAGAAATTACTCCATAGATGAACGGGGCGGTCCCATCCTCAACGTCTCTCTCTCTCTAATTACGATAAATTTTTACTATTTCTGAAACCTATGTTTTTCATAAAAAAAAATTTGGCTCGACACTCGTGATCGGTGGAGGAGGGGAGCGCACAATGACGTTTATTACAAATGACTGTCTTTTATATTTTTTAATTTTAATAATTTCAATAAATTAAAAACACTTTTTTTTTTAATTTAATTTTTGAATGAATCTGACCCACCAGTACCAATCCCCCCATAAACCCATTAACAGTCGCCTCCCACATTATAGCTGATACGACAACACAGAGCGCCAAGCACAGCTAAATTTCATTAAAAATAAAGTGAATCAACTTCATTGAATCCAGTCCTGCCTTCGTGTGCCATTACTTATTTTACAACTGGAGAATCTAAAATATAGTTATTAATATTTTTAAACGGGCGATTGAAACCTACACGGTAGGTTTATCTGATATGATGTATCTGATAAATAGATTTTCAGTAAGATCTCTGGCTTTTTTTGGGGGGGGGTTCCCTTTTACCAAAAAATTTCAAAATTTAAAAATATTTTTTGGTTTTGTTTGTTCCAAAAAACATAAAGAAATTTATATATTTATACAAAAATATAAATCTAAAGAATTTAATTATTATGTTTATTCCAAATATATTAGTTTCATTAAATTTAATCTTACCTATCAAAAGCTACGGGTCAGAGAAAATTTGTCTGAAAAAGGGGGAGAGACCTTCTTGAAGTCATATAATTTTAATGAAAACCACACCATCAGATTGAACCTGTAGATGTTTCAAGCTCATATCTGCAAAAATGTGGAATTTTGCAATTTTTACCAGAAGAAAAATCACGGATGCGTGTTTCTTTGGCTTTTTGTTGTTTTGTTTTTTTCCAGGTGTGATCGTATCGACCGTGTAGGCCTAGAACGTAAGGATAGGGCTCGTTCTAATGGAAATCAAAAGTTCTTGTGCCTTTTTGTCTATATATAAAAATAGAGAACATAGAAATACTGATCTTTTTTTCTGCGCTTCCAAAAGTACTGTTTTCATATAACTTTACAGTTTCATGAAATGTAATTAAACAAATAGGAAAGGGTTTTCATCTAAAATAAGGAGCAAGTTTAAAACTTAAAACAAATATAACACATTTTTAACACCTTGCTCATTAAACAAAAGTATTTGTTTTTTGCGGCGGTGATATGGGAGGATCTTTCCAAGAAGTAAGTTTTCATTGGAAAGGAGCAATGCTGTGAAGGGGGTGACGCATTTCACAGCATTAATAAAGAAAAAGATCAGAAATTAAATAAAAAAACAAGTTTTCCAACTGAAAGTAAGGAGCACCATCAAAACCCACAACGGACAGAAAATATTACGTATATGATTTGGTTCAACCCCTAGTCAATACTTCGCTCTTCAAGCCAAAGAATTTTTAGTACTTTCATAAGAGCTATTTATTGTAATTAACAGCCTTTGTGATTAAGTAAACATTTTTAAAGAATTGGAACAAAATTCGAACTTTAGCTTAAAGAGCAAGGTATTGAATAGGGGGAACCCCCTAATATACGTATTAAAAATCAATGAATATAGAAGGTCGGTACGTAAGTTAATTCGTAAGTTACGTACATTTATTACTAATCAAAACGTTCGTAAATAAAATTAAACAAGTTTTGAAAAATCCATTTAATAAAAAAAAGCAAAATTAATATACAACTTTTGTTTTAATTATTCATGTGCGGTGAGCCAAAATCAAAACCTGCATTAATTCAAAAACGTTCAAAAAATAAATAAAAAAAATAGGTTTTTTAACTGAAAGTATGGAACTTCGAATGAGCTCTCTCTTGATTTTATAGGGCCAATGGGTCGGTACGATTACCCCTGAAAAAAAATAAACACGCCTCCGTGATCTTTCTTCTGGCAAAAAATACAAAGTTGCAGATTTTTGCAGATATGAGCTTGAAACATATGTAACAGGGCTTTCTGATACGCTAAATCTGACGGTGTGCTTTTCATTAAAATTATTTCACTTGTAGGGGATGTTTCCCCCCTCTTTCAAAAATCAGGCAAATTTTCTCAGGCTCGTAGCCTTTGATGAGTAATACTAAACTTAATAAAATTTATATATTTAGAATTAGCATTATGAGCCCATTCTTTTGATACATTTATTGACATCAAAACTCCGTTTTTAAAAGTTTCGATTACTATTGAGCCGTATCACTTGTTTTTTTTATTGTTTTTTTTATTACGCATATGTTATTAAGTATATAAGGGGGTTCTCCCCTTAGTCAATACAACGCTCTTTACGCTAAAGTGAAAATTTTGATTAAATCACAAATCGCTTAATCACAAAGGCTGTTTAATTATAATAGATAGCTCTTTTGAAACCACTATAAAAAACTGTAGCGTAAAGAGCGAGTTATTAACTTGGCGGTGATCCCACTCATATACGCAATAATTTCTGTTCGTTTTAAGTTCTTATGTTGCTTCTTACTTTCAGTTGAAAAAACTTGTTTTTTTTTAATTTAATTTCTGATCGTTTTTAAATAATGCTGGAAATCCGGCGCCCCCTTCATAGACCTGTCCCTTACCCCAAGGACACATCTTCCACGGAACTATTTTCCCGAGTACCCCCCTCCTCCTGCACCCCCCCCCCACCCACAAAAAAATCCTTAATGAAAAGGGCTGTAAACTTCAGAATAACCAAAACAAAATATAAACAATGGGCAAAGTTCATAAATTGAAGCCCTTCCCCTGGGAACAGTGGGGAATTTAGTCATCTTAAAAGACATATTTATTAGATTTTAGACTATGTTGAACAAAATGGCTATCTCAGAATTTTAATTGGGTAACTTCGGGGAATAAATGAGCCTGGGAGGGGGCCAAGTTGCCCTCCACTTTTTTTGGTCACTTCAAAAGGGCACTAGAACTTTTAATGTCCATTCAAATGAGCCCATTTACGATATTTTAGGATTACTGGATTGATACGATCACCCCTGGGGAAATAAAAAAATAAATAAATAAAATAAACACGCATCCGTGATCTTTCTTCTGATTAGATAAAAAAAACAAGTTTTTTAAACTGAAAGTAAGGAGCGACATTAAAACTTAAAACGAATAGAAATTATTCCGTATATGAAAGGGGCTGTCCCCTGCTCAACGCCTCGCTCTTTACGCTTAATTCTGACTCTGGGTCACAACTTTATTTTTTAAAAGAATAAAAAACTTTAGCGTAAAGAGCGAGGCGTTGAGGAGGGACAGCTCCTTTCATATACGGAATAATTTCTGTTCGTTTTAAGTTTTAATGTCGCTCCTTACTTTCAGTTTAAAAAACTTGTTTTTTTATTTAATTTCTGATCGTTTTTCAGTTAATGCAGCTTTTATTTGCATAAAAATTTTACTTTTCTTTTGCTAAATGGATGTCTTTACAAATTAACTTACGTAACTAACTTCTATATTCGTATATTTTTCTTCTGGCAAAAAATACAAAGTTGCAGATTTTTGCAGATATGAGCTTGAAACCAATGTAATAGGGTTTGCTGATACGCTGAATCTGACGGTGTGATTTTCATTAAAATTCTTTCACTTGTAGGGATGTTTCCCCCTCTTTAAAAAATCGAGTAAATTTTCTCAGGCTCGTAGCCTTTGATGAGTAATACTAAACTTAATAAGATTTATATATTTAGGATCAGCATTAAATAACACATTCTTTTGATACATTTATTGACATCAAAATTTCGTTTTTAAAAGTTTCGATTACTATTGAGCCGTATCGCTTGTTTTTTTATTGTTTTTTTTTATTACGTATATGTTATTACTTATATGAAGGGGTTCTCCCCTTAGTCAATACCACGCTCTTTACGTTAAAAGTTAAAAATTTTGATTCACAAACCCCTGAATCACAAAGGCCGTTTAATTAGAATAGATAGCTATTTTGAAAGCAATAAAAAAAACTGTAGCGTAAAGAGCGTGGTTTTGGCTTGGGGGAGAACCCCCTCACATACGTTATAATTTCTGTTCGTTTTAAGTTCTAATATTCCTTCTTACATTTCAGTTGAAAAAACTTGTTTTTTTTATTTAACTTCTGATCGTTTCTTAAATAATGTTTGGAACTCCGGCGCCCCCTTCATCGCACTGTCCCGTACCCCAAATAAACATCCTCCACGGAACTCTTCT
The DNA here is from genome assembly GCF_049724085.1 of Artemia sp. Qi Xiang Cuo. Classification (NCBI taxonomy): domain Eukaryota; kingdom Metazoa; phylum Arthropoda; class Branchiopoda; order Anostraca; family Artemiidae; genus Artemia; species Artemia sp. Qi Xiang Cuo. The sequence continues at coordinate 61,249,493 of NC_142806.1, read as the reverse complement.
CCCGCGTCCTCCCCTCCTCTAGCCCCCCCCTCCAGAAAAAATCCTTCCTGAAAATGGTTGTATACTTCCCAATAACCAATAAATAATGCTGGCAAGTCCGGCGCCCCCTTCATGGCAATTTCCCTTCCCCCATGAAAACTTCCTTTATGGAAAGATCCTTCCATATAGCCCCCGACCCTCTCCTTCCCCCACCTACCAGACAAAAACTCCACTGAAAAAGTCTGTATACTTCCCAATAACCAAAACTAAATGTTAACATTGAGTAAATTTCATAACTTTCAGCCCTCCCCTGGGGACTGTGGGGGATCAAGTCATCCTAAAAGACATTTTTATCATATTTTCAACCATGCTGAACAAAATGGTTATCTCAAAATTTCGATCGGGTGACTTTGGGAACAAAATGAGCGTGGAAGGGGGCCTAGTTGCCCTCCATTTTTTTGTTCACTTAAAATGGTCAATATAAATTTTAATATCTGTTCCAATGAGCCCTCCAACATTTTTCTAGCACCACTTGTGGTATATGTAAACCCCTGGTAAAAAGCAAAAAAAAAAAAAAAAAAAACATGTATCCGTGATCTTTCTTCTGGCAAAAAATGGAAAATTCCAAATTTTTACAGATAGGTGCTTGAAACCTGTGCAGTAGGGGTCTCTGATACTTTGAATCTGATGGTGTTATTGTCATTAAGTTTCTATAACTTTTAGAGGGTCTTTCCGCCTTTTTTCGAAAATCAGCCACATTTCTCAGGCGCGTCACTTTTGATGGGTAGCACTAAACTTGATGAAAGTTATATATTTGAAATCAACATTGAAATTTAATTCTTTTTATATATCTATTTTTATCAAAATCAATTTGTCTAGAGTTTATGTTACCAGTGAGACTGGTCGCTCATTACGTACAATTAGTTACCACGAACTGACTGACAATAAATAAAAACGTCTACAAGTGTTAATATACGAGCTTGAAACTTCTACAGCAGGTTTCTCTCATAAGAAAAATCCCCAGGAGTGAGTGTCATAAAAGTTATATTAATTCTAAGGGTATTTCCCTCTTTTTTCTTAAATAAGTCAAATTTTCTTAGGGACATTACTTTTAATGGGTAAGACTAAACTCGATATAAACTTATATATTTTAAATCAGCATAAAGATTTGACTTATTTGACATATCTATTGGCATTAAAATTCTGTTTTTTAGAGTTTTGGTTACTATTGAGCCAGTTCGTTACCACGAACTGTTAGAAAGAAAATACAAGTGAATGTGGTTTGTCAGTTTAATATACATATGCTGATAGTTATTCCTGAAAATCTTAATAGCATTTGGTTTACAGTCTGTGATATCATGATCTATGAATTTTTACTTCTGTCGATTTTTATCTAAACAAACAAACATGGCTACAACCCCTGGAGCAAAGTGGACTGGTAACCAAAAGTTTTGCTTTAACATCTGAATTGAAAGGACAACTTGAACGCAAGCAAATTGAAAGATTTTGCCGTTATAATTTGCGTAATGAGCTAATGTGTGATGACCACAACTCTTTTCAACTATAACTCAACATCTGATAATATGAAGCTCGTACTCGTCTATTTTCATTATACCAAATTAGCTTCAACAAAAATATAAGCATCACATCAGATATACGTAGTTTTAACGGAAATAGTTCCATATCACCTCTCATAATCTGTGAATGAGTTGTCTCAAAAAAAGCATATGCTATGCTTTCCCCCCACCCCCTCCCCAAAAATAAAAATAAAAAGCCCATTTTTGTTTATAAACAAATATAAAAATAAAAAATTAATTAAAAGAAATTTCAACTTATAATATTACAAATTCTGAGGTATACACAAAATTTGACTCGCTTATAAGATATGTTGCTCTTTTTAGTTCTATATTTCAAAAGAATATTGTCCCAGTCGTTATCTATGAAAGAAAAGGTTAAAACACCCTAAAGGCAATAAGATAAAATATGCCAGAAGAAACGCATGGGAACAGAGTTATCTTTTAAGATAATTCTGTCCCAAATGACTTCCACTAATTTTCGCTGCAAAGAGTGAGGCGTTGAGGAGGGCACAGCCCCTTTCATATACGGAATAATTTCTGTTCGTTTTAAGTTTTAACGTCGTTCCTTATTCTCATTTAAAAAAGCTTGTTTTTTATTTATTTATTTAGGGACAGGTGAAATAATTCCCTAAGCCTAAAGGCACATTTCTATTGAGCTAGCAAAATATGCCACAAATACGTCTGGACATTCGAAGCTGTCCGCTAAATTTACCCCCTTGGAAAATACCCCCATCCCCCGGTGAAAAATACCCCCCAAAGAAAACACCCCCCTCCCCGTAAGTAACCCGTGGAAAAAGAACCCCCCCCCTCTGTGGAAAAATAAGTCTTTCAAAATTTGGGAATTTTATGACTTTTGTTTTTTATTTTCCGTGGGAGGAAGAAATTTTGGTACTTGCACAAATGCGTCTGGACATTCGAAGCTGTCCGCTAAATTTACCCCCCCTGGAAAATACCCCCATCCCCCGGAGAAAAATATCCCCAGAAAATACCCCCCACAGAAAACACCCCCCCCCCGTAAGTGACCAGCGGAAAAAGACCCCCCCCCCCTCTGTGGAAAAATAAGTCTTTCAAAATTTGGGAATTTTATATGACTTTTGTATTAAAAAAAATTTGCATATTAATTTTACTTTTTTTTATTAAATGGCTTTTTCAAAACTTGTTTTATTTTATTTACGAACGTTTTGATTAGTAATAAATATATGTAACTTACGAATTAACTTACGTAACGAACTTCTGTCTTCATTGATTTTTAATACGTATATTAGGGGGTTTGCCCCCTAGTCAATACCTTGCTCTTTAAGCTAAAGTTCAAATTTTGTTCAAATTCTTTAAAAATGACTCCTTAATCTCAAAGGCCATTAATTAGAATAAAAAGCTCTTATGAAAGTACTAAAATTCTTTGCCTTGAAGAGCGATGTATTGACTAGGGGAAAAAATTGTTTTTTTTTAAATATAATTTCTGATCTTTTTCTGTAATAATGCTTGGAAATGCGGCGCCCCCCACATAGGAATGTACCTTCCATAATGACCACTTACTTCATGGAAATCGCCGCCCCTCTACACCCCCACCCCCCCCCCCGCCCACCAACCCCAAAAAAAACCCCAGAAAACGTCGGTATACTTACCAATAACCAATACTAAATGTTAACATGTGGTAAATTTCAAAACTTTCAGCCCTCGCCCCCGGGATTCCTGGGGATTAAGTCATCCTAAACGACATAGTTATCATATTTTTGACCATGCTGAACAAAATGGCTATCTCAAAATTTTGATCAGGTGACTTTGGGAAAAAATGAGCCTGGGAGGGGGCCTAGTTGCCCTCCATTTTTTTTTCACTTAAGAGGTTGCTAGAACTTTTAATTTCTGTTCCAATGAGCCCTCCCATGACATTCTAGGACCAATGGGTCGATACGATTACCCCTGGGAAAAAAAAATAAACACGCACCCGTGATCTTTCTTCTGGCAAAAAATGCAAAATTCCACATTTTTGTAGATAGGTGCTTAGGGGGTCTTTCTCCCTTTTTTCAAAAATCAGCCAAATTTTCTCAGACGCTTAACTTTTGATGGGTAAAACTAAACTTGATGAAACTTATATACTTGAAATCAGAATTAAAATTTGATTCTTTTGATGTATCTATTGGTATCAAAAATCCATTTTTTAGAGTTTCGGTTATAATTGAGCCGGGTTGCTCCTTACTTACAGTTCGTTACCACGAACTGTTTGATATATTTTTGGGTTAAGAGAATAAGATTTTTGCGTCTCATATGCCATCTTCTATTCAAAGTAAAAACTCTATAACTCGTAATTAGCAGACCCATATATACGATCGATATTGGCAAAAGCCAAAACAAGAGACATTCAAGTTTTGTGATAAAAACCAGTTTTTTGAAATGATGCCTATACATGCCACATTTCGATAGAGTCGTTTTTGGTTTAGAATCGGATTAGCTTAAGAAACAAAAAAAGTCTTGTGACGTCAGCTCTTAAACATGCCCCTTTTCGACAAGAATTCATTTTTGTTTCTATGGGGCATGGCCGCATAAAACCTGTTTCAAACATGCCACAAAGCGGCTGATCCTGTTTTCGACCGACCCCGTATTTTCCTATAAAAGAATAGCTGCAAGCTGGAAACAAAACCCCTTTCTGAATCGATTGACCACAATCTATTACTATCTACACCAGTATTGGTAATTTTTGGTTATTATCACAATTCATTAATAGTTCTTAACAATTTCAAAAAAAGAACATATGGTAATCTTTGAACAGGGTACTGGAATTTTTCCCGGTAGAGAATAAAAAGCAGGGGCAGTAAGGTGGGTAAAGAGACGGGGGTTAAGAGGAGATCCGACAACTACCTCGTGTAAGGAATGATTTCTCTTAAGTTAATAATTATGTTCCAGCAAAATTTTTGAAGTCTGATTTGAAAATACAGGAAATAAGGGCAAGTTAAAGAACTTTCAGAGAACCTAAAAACACTGATGTAGATACTTCATAACCAGTGAGAACAGCTAGCCTGTCCCACAAATTGCAATCAACCTCACCCAAACCTCCCAACCAACCTAAACAAGGCCCTGTTAGCTCATTTATTACTGGACTTACTTATAAAGCAAGAATTGTCACCTTCTGATCATAGTTTTCCCCTTTTCATCATTGTTCTTAGGTTGATTGGGATTTCATTCCGATTTTTAGATAAAAATTGATGATTCAAAACCTATCACTTGATAAGATGTTGCTACTTGACAAATCTCATTCAGAACATCTTACTAATTGTTTTTGTCCTACTTTATCCAAATTTATTAAATCTTGCATTTCCTCTGAAAACCAACACTTATGGAATCCAACCCTCCAAAGCAATCAATATACACGCCATTCCTTGAGGAAATGTCAATTCAAACACATACCTGTGTCTTTCTCATTAGGCAAATCCAGCAGAAGAGGATCAGAGGCAGGCCTGGACTGGAGACGAGACAAGTGAGGGGTCACCGTGGACTTATCCTAATCTTCAGGTAATGAAGCAGAGTCAGGCGACACATCAACCCTATTTGCTAACTGATTGCCACATTCTAGAAGAAGGTGACGATATTACAAGTTTAAATATATATCTAGGGCTCAGTTGATACAACAAACCTATTTTTAGCAGTTCAGAGTGGAGTAAAGAATTCACACAGAGAGAATCGAAATCTAAAACCATGCAATCCTCTCCCCCCTTTATAAAAAAACATATTTTCCTTGCAAGCAATAATTGTGAAGGAGAAGAACAAAAAGCAAAACTCATTCGCAATCAATTGACCAAAAAAAGCTATTTATACCAGTTACAGTAAATAACGACGAGTGCCAGACTGCCTTTCCGTTAAACAAACAATTAAGAGCAAAATTCGTTGGGGAATATTCAAGACAATGAAATGCAGAAGAAATTAACTGAATGTTTCGGCTAAAAGCCGTCGTCAGCAACATAGATAAGTAAAATAAATGTAAAAGTAAACTTACGACAAAAACGAGAAAACTAAAACCAACAATAAAACCGTCCCAACATCATGACTTAAGCAAGTTCGGCTAGGACTGAAAAACAAGGCTAGGTTGAAAAACAAAGAGTGTGCGTAAGCAAAGGATGGTTGGCCCCCAGCCCCTATTGCACTTCCTGGTTGAAAGGCCTTAAAACGGAGATCCATACCGGCGGACTGGGCCATAGAGTTTAGCACCATATCATTTACCTTATTGACCTGATATATAACAGGTTACATCATTTTGATTAAGTTTGTGTGTAATATATTAAATAAGTGTTCACCTATATCTCTTTTTGAAGATACATTATTACTTAACTTAATTGCAATTGCCTTTTGAAAACTTCGTTGAATAACTAGATCATTACTATTGACAGTTGTGTCTCCAAAAAGCATTGAATGACCAGGTCTTTCAAACATAAGGTGGCTCAGAGGTAAGTCAGAAGAAATAGAAACACTAATAGAATTTAGAGTCTTTGTTTTTCTATCCTTGTGTTGTTGTAAATGTTGTTCCAAGTGTTGATGGGTTCTACAAATATAATGATTGTCACAATCAAAGAGTATTTCATATACCTATGTCTCAGCCTAACTCCCTGGATGATATTGGAGTGCCCCAGGGGTCTATACTTGGACTGTTACTATTTTTTATATATATTAATGATCTCCCTAATTGTCTATCCTATAAGGATAGCCTAGCACTTATTTTTGCAGATGATACAGTGGTATCTGTTGAAGCTAAAACCCCTTCATTATTGATTGAGAATATGGCGGCTGAAATGAATTCAGTTATCCAGTAGTTTTCTTGTAATCGTCTACTTCTCAATTTGTCTAAGACAGAATTTATGTTTTTTGGGAGATCAAAGCAAGGAGTTGCTAAAGTTGGGATTGATGAGTTAGTTGTTTCTGGGTGTAGAATTAGACGGGTTAATCACAAATTCTTGTTACCCCTATTCGCTCACTCGCGTCTTCGTCAGCTCGTTTTGGAGCGTATAGAATCCCTTTGATTAATTGTGAAAGAGATGCATTTTCAATAAGATACCAAATCCCTTCTATAGCAAATAGGCTAAAATTAAAAAAGTAAAATATAAAAATCTTAATAGCCGATCACTTTTAAAGACTAAATTAGTAGAATATATCATTAACCTTTGATGACGGGGTGATTCTACTTGATCACTTTTTTCTTAGCATTATTTTTAGATTTTGCCGTGCTGGGGTAGCCTCCTGTGTCCCTCTCTTTCTATATATCATAATTTTTTTATTTATCTCCTTTTTTTCTTTATTTTTGGTGTACCTGAACTCATTGTAGTAATTGTTAGCCTTCCTTTCGAGCTTAGCTCCCTGTTGGCTTTATTTAATTATTTGTGTTGTTTATATTTGTACGAAATACAATTCATCTTATCTTATCTACCCCTCTTTGACCAGTACCAGGAGTTTTATGTTCACCAGAGTTAAGGAAATTGATTTAACTAATAAGGAAGCAAATGTTAAGAGGGGCAAAAAGAGGGATGTTAAGGGGGAGGGACAAGCCTTTCCCCCTCACACACGGAATTATTTATTTTCACTTATGCGCTACTTGAACTTTACCGTAAAGAGTAAGGGGTAGAGGAGGTTGAGGAGACTGTAGCCTCCTCGTATACCAGACAATTTATCTCCGTTTAAGTTTGGTTAACACCCTTTAATTTACTTTGAAAATGACTGATTTTTTACTTAATATTTGTTGTTTTTAACACTGATTATTGTGTAATATAGACAGGAGGAGCTTCCACTCCAACTACCCCTAGTCTTTACAGCGAAATCTAACTATTTCATAACAAGAATTCAAAAACAAAAATCATCTTGGAAAAATATGACCCCCTCAGTTTTCTATTAAGGGGAGCCTGAAATACAAAGAAAAGTTTTCAGGGAATATTTTTTTTCTAGGGAAGGGTTCGTTGGGAAAATACAGCTCCTGGGGAATGGCCCTCCCCCTCTTTTGCCTTTGTTCTGGTAAGAATATATGATATTTTTTTATACACTAGGCCACAACAGCCAACAAATTATAAATAAATATTTTACCAATGCAAACGGATTGACATAAAAACTACCATACAGTTCCCTAAAATTTTCAACGTACTCCATGAGAGGGAGCTCAACGATGGACTGCGTAAATCAAATAATGATCTTAATTTCATTGTTAAACGGTTTGTGATTCCATAGTATATTTCAAAACTGCAAAAAGACGTCTCGCGGTGCTGTTTTAATTTGTGCTAAGCATTTCGAGCCTGGTTCTACTTTGTTCATTGAACATTTAACAATTCTACTGTAGATGATGTACTGCTCCAGCTTAGTGCTTGATTTGTTCAGAACCGGAATAACAGCTCTGGTTTAAAAAAAAACTTTAGGTCAGCTGATCAGAACCATTCTTTTAGGTATCTTTCTTCGGAATCTCTGGTAAATTTCACGGGTGACATTTTCAATAATAGTGGAACCATCTAAAGTAATTAAAGAAAATTCAATGATTCTTTTGAGAATGTGTACATTGGTCTTTGATTCAGTAAGAATAAGACTGATGTTTTGGCCTATAATAGCTGCTCTGATTGCCTGTTATCATCTAAAATATTGGTGTAGCTTGGCGCTCCGAGTGATCAAATATTCATGCCACATCGCAAAAAATACTTTAAAGCTATTTTTCCAGTAAATCTAGGAAAGCGTATTAGTTGTATTAAAGGTTAAATTTAATGGTAATATTCTATCTAGGGTATGCAATGCATTTGTTGTCCTGCTTTTGTTTGTCCGTCCACCATATTGGTCTTTTTTCTCCTCTGGACAATATTAAAGACATTCAAATTTGCTTCTTTTAAATTATGCAAAATGTTTACTTCAGCTGCTTCTTCGGACTAGTGATACCAACTTATATTCTTTATACAGAGTTGTTAATCCTACGACTGCAGAGGAATTAAAAGATGAGAGGTACCAGAAGTTTAATGTTAAAACTACCCTCGCAACTTTTCCGTACTGATTTTTTTGCAAAATTAACTAGACTTTTTTCTTTCTTTGCTTTTCATTTATTTTCTATTGATTCTTCCAACAATGTTGTAGTTTTGCATTTATGATGGGCAATAAATCTATATGTAAATACATACATACTTATCCTGAAGAGCAGATTCGTTCAAAGGGAAAGGGGCAACTAATTCGGCTACCCCAGGCGACGCGGTTGGGGGGTTGCCCACTTTGATCAAAATTTTCGCTTTGATTTGGCTTTTTCTGCTTATATTTGTTCCAGGAGGGGCGCTGTAATTAATTTTACCCTGGGCACCAGCAATCCCATGATGAGGAGTCTCCTCAACCAGTTAAAAGTATCACCTAAATTTAATTTTCCCTTCTGAAATAATATGGGACCCATTCTTAACTTAACGTCTATACTAAATGCTTAGTCAAAATATGCTACTTCAAATACATGCAAGAATACTAGAAGTTGAATCCCCTCTCCACATCATCTGAAGAACCTCAAACAAAAAAGTTGGTAAATCTTAGCATTCGTAAAAATCTCGGTAAAAATCGGCAACCAAAAACTCGCTTTTGAGGGTTTGGGCAGCTCCTCCCCTCCCGAAAAAAGCCACTGACCTCCTTCCCCGGTAGCAGCAAGTGTGCAGCGATGCAATACTGTATAGCCTTAGTAATACTGAATATACGTTCTATACAATAGCATAAAAATTGCAGAAATTAGCACTACCCACACCATATAAAGGTATAATACATGGAGTAACACGAAAAAAAAACATATAAAAATACAACGCCAATCAATATAAAAATCAACGAAAACCAGTTACAGAGTAACACATAAAATTTAAAAGAAACTAAAACAAAAGAGAAATAACATAAAAGGAGGGGAAAAAGAAGAAGAGAAAAAAAACTCACAACTTGCAGAATCTAACAAGCAGTAGCATACAGAAATATGGGCACAAGCTGTCATTATTGTTATCATTATTTGATTTTTACTCACTCTTTACAATACTAAAAAATGTGGAGTAACCAAAGAGAGAGAGAAAGAAACAAAAAGGAAAAATAACTTACGACTGAAAAAACCTGATAAGGTGGTGGTGCGGAGAAAAACGGATACAAGCGGTATTTGAAAGCTTTCTGTGTAGTGCTTCCAGTGTTACGGTATTATCAGGAACAAGAAATTTGTTAATAATTACCCGGTTTTTAGTCCAAGGTGGAAGAAACAAAAAAAAATTACAAAATCTAAAATAATTAATCCGGATTCTTTTTAACTCTTCTTTTTTCTTAAGAAGGAGAAAAATTCCAGAAGCAAACAGAATTGAAGGGTCACAAAAAGTTGAGTAGAGCTTGGCCAACGGGAGTTTATTATATTTGCCTCTATTGGCAACAATCTTAGAATATCCTAACTAAATTTCCTAACTTAGCATATCCTAACTAAAGAAGTAGCAACACGAGAAACCACGTTAGAAAGAACAGTTTTAGTATGCCTTATAAGAAGAAGGTCATCAGCATAGGCAAGATATGCAACATCAGAAAAACCAAAGAGATAGGTAGCCGATATCTTTGCCAGAACTCCTGAAACACATAATTTAACTAGGGTCAGAGACGCCGATTTCAGCCATAGAAAAGAACATAACGAAGAAGCATTACAACCAATAGATTGACACCACAACCATGAAGAGCAGAAAAAAGCTGACTATGACATACACTATCGAAAGCTTTTGATAGATCTAAAGCACAAAGATATATACTCTTTCCCTTAGAAGAATTCTCAAGGAGCAAAGAAGATAATGCACGATGTGCATACTGACAACCTACTCCGGGCTTAAATCGAAACTGGTTATCTCTCTCAAGCATATTATAGTCACAAAAGGTAGTAATACATGGTCAAGAAGTTTACTAAAAGTGCAAGAGACAGTAATAGGTCGGTAAGAAGAGCAAATAAAAGGAGAATTTCCCTTCTTTAAAATTAAAGAAACAGTACCACACAAAAAACTCTCCGGTACACTAGAAGTACAAATACACATCGGAAAAAGTAGGCGTAGGTGGTCAATAAGGGGGGGGGGGGAGTGCGATGTAACAAAAGGTGAAATACAAAGACGTTAGGATAGGAGGGTACAAAAAATAGCAGTAAGAGAATGAGTATACAAATAATGCACACGGTAATGAACATTAGAAAAAATAGACGAGTAATGGTCATGCCAAGCAGATGCAGGAAGACAGTCACTACTTGGCATATCATTTTTAATCGACTCAGAATTGATAACTTTTCGCCATTCTCTCTTTGACACTTAAGATATTTTTTATATTCACTGCGCGTCTTACGCTTAAAGTCAGATACAATTCCCCAAGGCGGTCTATCACATTCATTTCATACTTTCAACCGAAGCTTTGCTTTATTTTTCAAAGTTTTTAAATTAGGATCTAAAGACCAAATAGGTTTTTGCATACCACATCTAACACGTTGCAACGGCACTGCAACTACCTCAGCATCTTTTAGAAATTTAATTATTTGATTATTATAGCAATCCAGGTCCTTTTTGCAATTCACTGGTACAGAGCACTGGAGCAGATGATAGGGAACTCGTATGGCAGACAGCAGGTTTGCTAGTGTAAACATATAGAGAAAGAAATCACCTTTCTTCCAATTACTTTTTTCAAACCATTTTGAAGACCGGGTACTTCACAAATACTTGCAAGGTTTATATTTAGCGTAAGAGTAAATGAAATAGGGAGATGGTCTAAGTCTTGTTCTACAACATGTACAAACACTATTGATGTAGTAATACTAGGTGAACAAATAATATGATCAATAATTGCTCTTACTGCCTGAATAGTGAATGTAAGAAAACGGATGAGTTTTGGGTATAATATGATAAGATGGAAGACAATCTAACGACGAATCACTTCTCACTGACGAATGATTTGTATCCGTATTGAGGTCACCAATGATCATATAGTCTAGAGAAATAGAAATAATTTTTTCCACTAAAAACTACAACGTGTTGCAAGCTTTAGCATATCTAGTCATCGATCTTGCAGAAGGATCATCATAATGCAGATAAGAATTAATGAAAACTGTAGTGCCCATACGAACAGCAAAAAAAAACTCATCCGAGTAAAAAAATCACCAGAGAAGCCAAATTCGGATTGCGCTTAAAAACACAAGCTAGCCCACCAGATGGGCGGCCTTTTGTGGCTTTGTCAGTAGTAAAAAACACATGATGATGAGGGCTCCGACGCAAAAGGTTAATGCAAAAGTCTGTAAGAAGATGCTCCTGTAGACCGACCAAATCAAAATCACTGTCGAGCTCATCAATAACAATGTCCTTATCCTTTGTAACATTACTATTAAATGATATTATTGAAAACTTCAAAGTCATTGCGAAATGGGGGAGCACAACACTAGTTCCTTAGATACTGAGCAGTACGGACTATAAGAAGCATGATTTTTACGATAGTTAGCACACTTTGGAACAGCGCTACATGGACTATCCTTAGTAGAAAGATGTGGCCCAGCACATCTTGTACATTTCGAGACATTGCTGGTGCAAGCACTTTGAAAGTGATCTTATGACCGGCATTTGAAGCAGCATTTAGGTATTTCCTTAAACTCGTGAATTCAAAAAATTCACACCCAACTTTAATTCCTTCTCTGAAATAAGCGGACTGAGTGAAGGGGTCTTCAAATTCAAGCTTGCCTGACATAGTCTATCTAGCCCAGTCGATTTGCACTTTTTATACCTTGCTAGTCCAGTAAAAGTTTGGTTTGACCGGGACAAAATTGCAACAAAAAGTTTTTTTACACCAAAATGTTCAGAAAAAATTTCTGAACTACACATAATCGACCAAAATCGCCCGCTGGGAAAACCTTCTGGAGCTGCTTACAGGGGGTGGAAGGGGGCTAAAAAATAGGTTTTTTCATTTTTGACATTTAGGAAGCTTTTTTTGGACAAAAATGTCCAGAAAAAATCGCTGAACAACATATCCAAAATTCGCTAAAATTGCCCGCCGGGAAAACCTTCTGGGGCTGCTTAAAGGGGGTGGAAGGGGCGAAAAAATAGGTTTTTTTTTCAGTTTTGACATCTAGGAAGCTTTTTTTACACTACCATGTTCAGAAAAAATTAATGAACAACGTATTCAAAATCTGCTAAAATTACCGCCGGGAAAACCTTCTGGGGCTGCTTAAAGGGGGTGAAATGGGCGAAAAAAAATCTTTCGATTTTTGTTATTTTTGTACGTTCGGGGGCTCGATTCTGGTATAAATCAACTCGCTGAAACCAAAAATGATGTTACTTTTATTGTAACACGTCTGTAACTTATATTAAACTACAAAAAAGAAGATTTTAATAAATTCATCGCAAAAATAAAGGAAATAGCGTTTCTTCCGAAGTGTTAGAAAGATCAGATCAATGGAAGCCTGAAATACTTCAAACAGCAACACAGGAAAATCTCGAACGGCAATTTAAAGGAGCAGAGAAGCACCCCACTCTTTGTTGCTTCGCTAATCGTTGGAAACCTGGTTATCCGATGAGAATCAACCGTGTGAAGACCAGACTGCAGAAAAAGGGAAACCATAGACATAGACGCATAGAAACTTGAAAAATCATTCTTATTATCGGCTTCTTTTACAGTTGGAAAACAAAAACATTGACACGTCCAGTAGCGTATCCAGGGGGGGGGCAGGAGCGGCCCGCCACCCCCTCCGAAATTTCTTTTCTTCTTTTTTTTTAAGTGCCATTATAGTAAGTTCCGAAATATTCACGCTTTTAAGTTATTTGCAACATCCATTCTTTTTTTCATTTCTTGTTAAATGGCTATCCATTTCTCGATTGGTTTAGGATAGTTTAAGTTTAAACTCGATTA
>NC_142806.1:60859031-60883187 GCF_049724085.1 Artemia sp. Qi Xiang Cuo | reverse complement strand
TTCAAACTCTTGCATTTCAACTAAATAAATACAAAATGAACTTTGAAAAATCAAGAGAATGTAACTATGACTAGGTAAACCACAACAAAACACTACTGAAATATTCCAACTCTTGCATTTCAATGAAAGAAATCCAAAATGAACTTTGAAAAATCAAGAAAATGTAAGTGCGACAAGGTAAACCACAACAAAACACTACTGAATAATTCCAACTCTTGCATTTCAACGAAAGAAATCCACAATGAGCGTTGAAAAATCAAGAGAATGTAACAGTGACAAGGCAAAGCACAACAAAACACTACTGAAATATTCCAACTCTTGCATTTCAACGACAGAAATTCAAAATGAACTTTGAAAAATCAAGAGAATGTAACTGTGTCAAGGTAAACCACGATAAAACACTACTGAAATATTCCAACTCTTGCATTTTAACGAAATAAATCCAATGTGATCTTTGAAAAATCAAGAGAGTGTAAGTTTGACAAGGTAAACAAAGACAAAACACTACAGAAATATTCAAAGTCTTGCATTTCAATGAAAGAAAATCAAAATGAACTTTAAAAAATCAAGAGAATGTAATAGTGACAAGCTAAACCACAACAAAACACTACTGAAATATTCCAACTCTTGCATTTCAATGAAAGAAATTCCAAAATGAACTTTGAAAAATCAAGAGAATGTAAGTGTGACAAGTTAAACAACGACAAAACACTACTGAAATATTTCAACTCTTGAATTTCTACGAAAGGAATCCCAAATGAACTTCTGTGACATGGTAAACCATAACAAAACACTACTGAAATATTCCAACTCTTGCATTTCAACGAAAGGAATCCAAAATAAACATTGAAAAATCAAGAGAAACTAAGTGTGACAAGGTAAACCAAAACAAAACACTACTGAAATATTCCAAATCTCGCATTTCATTAAAAGAAAGACAAACTAAAATTTGAAAAATCAATAGAATTTAACTATTACTAGGTAAACTAATACAAGACACTAGTGAAATATTCCAACTCTTGCATTTCAACGAAAGAAATCCAAATGAACTATGAAAAATCAAGAAAATGTAACAGTGTCAATGTAAACCACGACAAAACACTACTGAAATATTCCAACTCTTGCATTTCTACGAAAGAAATCCAAAATGAACTTTGAAAAATCAAGAAAATGTAACTGTGACAAGGTAAAGCACAACAAAACTCTACTGAAATATTCCAACTTTTGCATTTCTACGAAAGAAATCCAAAATGAACTTTGAAAAATCAAGAGAATTTAACTGTGACTAGGTAAAGCACAACAAAACACTAGTGAAATATTCCAACTCTTGCATTTCAACAACAGAAAACCAAAATGAATTTTGAAAAATTAAGATAATGTAACTGTGACAAGGTAAATCTTAACAAAACACCATACTGAAATATTCCAACTCTTGAATTTCAACTAAAGGAAATCCATAATGATCATTGAAAAATCAATAAAATGTGAGCCTGTAAAGTTATACCACGACAAAACACTACTGAAATAATCCAACTCTTGCATTTCAACGACAGAAATCCAAAATGAACATTGAAAAATCAAGAGAATGTAAGTGCGACAAGGTAAACCACAACAAAACACTACTGAATAATTCCAACTCTTGCATTTCAACGAAAGAAATCCACAATGAGCGTTGAAAAATCAAGAGAATGTAACAGTGACAAGGCAAAGCACAACAAAACACTACTGAAATATTCCAACTCTTGCATTTCAACGACAGAAATTCAAAATGAACTTTGAAAAATCAAGAATGTAACTGTGTCAAGGTAAACCACGATAAAACACTACTGAAATATTCCAACTCTTGCATTTCTACGAAAGAAATCCAAAATGAACTTTGAAAAATCAAGATAATGTAAGTTTGACAAGGTAAACCACTACAAAACACTACTGAAATATTCCAACTCTTGCATTTCAACGAAAGAAATCCAAAATGAACTTTGAAAAATCAAGAGAATGTAACAGTGACAAGCTAAACCACAACAAAACACTACTGAAATATTCCAACTCTTGCATTTCAACGAAATAAATTCAAAAATGAACTTTGAAAAATCAAGAGAATGTAAATGTGACAAGGTAAACCACGACAAAACACTACTGAAATATTTCAACTCTTGCATTTCTACGAAAGAAATCCCAAATGAACTTCTGTGACATGGTAAACCATAACAAAACACTACTGAAATATTCCAACTCTTGCATTTCAACAAAAGAAATCCAAAATGAACATTTAAAAATCAAGAGAATCTAAGTGTGACAAGGTAAACCATAACCAAACACTACTGAAATATTCCAAATCTCGCATTTAATTGAATCCAATCCAAAATAAAATTTGAAAAATCAATAGATTGTAAGTGTTTCTAGGTAAAACTATGACGAAATACTACTGAAATATTCCAACTCTTGCATTTCAACGAAAGAAATCCAAATAAACTTTGAAAAATCAATAAAATGTAACAGTGTCAAGGTAAACCACGACAAAACACTACTGAAATATTCCAACTCTTGCATTTCTACGAAAGAAATCCAAAATGAACCTTGAAAAATCAAGAGAATGTAACTGTGACAAGGTAAAGCACAACAAAACACTACTGAAATATTCCAACTCTTGCATTTCAACGAAAGAAATCCAAAATGAACTTTGAAAAATCAAGAGAATGTAACTGTGACTAGGTAAAGCACAACAAATCACTACTGAAATAATCCAACTCTTGCATCTCAACGAAAGAAATCCAAAATGAACTTTGAAGAATCAAGACAATGTGACTGTGACAAGGTAAACCATAACAAAACACTAATGAAATATTCTAACTCTTGTAGTTCAACGAAAAAATCCAAAATGTACTTTGAAACATCAAGAGAATGTAACTGAGACAAGGTAAACCACGACAAAACACTACTGAAATATTCCAACTCTTGCATTTGAATGAAAGAAATTCAAAATGAACTTTGAAAAATCACGAGAATGTAAGTGTGACCAGGTAAACCACGACCAAACGCTACTGAAATATTCCAAATCTTGCATTTTAACAAAAGAAATCCAAAATGAACTTTGAAAAATCTAGAGAATGTAAATGTGACAAGGTAAACCACGACAAAACACTACTGAAATATTCCAACTCTTGAATTTCTACGAAAGGAATCCAAAATGAACTTCTGTGACATGGTAAACCATAACAAAACACTACTGAAATATTCCAACTCTTGCATTTCAACGAAAGAAATCCAAAATGAACATAGAAAAATCATGAGAATTTAAGTGTTACAAAGATTCCACTAGAAAACACTAATGCGATATTCCAAGGATTACATTTTATCGAAAGAAAATCAAGAGAATGTAACTGTGACATGGTAAACCAAGACAAAACACAGTTAAAATATTCCAACTGTTCCACTTCACGAATGAAATTCAAAAAGAACTTTGAAAAATCAGGAAAATGTAACTGTGACAAGGTAAACCATGACAAAACACTACTGAAATATTGCAACCCTTGCATTTCAATGAAAGAAATTCAAAATGAACTTTGAAAAATCAAGAAAATGTAACTGTGACATGGTAAACCATGACAAAACACTACTGAAATATTCCAACTCTTGCATTTCACGAAATAAATTCAAAATGAAATTTGAAAAATCATGAGAATGTAACTATGGCAAGGTAAACTACGACAAAACACTACTGAAACATTCCAACGCTGGCTATTTTACGAAAGAAATCAAAAATAAACTATAAAACATCAAAACAATGTAACTGTGAGACGATAAACCACGACAAAACACTACTGAAATATTCCAACTCTTGCATTTCAATGAAAGAAATTCAAAATGAACTTTGAAAAATCAAGAGAATGTAACTTTGACAAGGTAAACCATAACAAAACACTAATGGTGGGAGGGGGGCCAAAAAGATGGGGGGATGGGGCCCTTCTTTGTCTCAAATGCACAAATAAAATAGTATTAAAAATGGGGGGCAAAAACGTTGGGGGGCCCTTTGGGGCTCGGGGGCTATTTGGGGGCCCCGGGGAGCCGGGGGGCCCTTTGAGGTTGGGGTGGCCCTTTGGGTTTGGGGTATGGGGACCTCACAACATTTTAAAAATGGAACTTGTGTATTACAACGACCCCAGAGTTTCACCCCAAACCATCTTCTAAAATATTTCTAACTATTTCGCCTAAATCCTCTTCTAAAATGTCTTAAACAGTTTCGCCTAAATCATCTTCTAAAATGTTTCAAATTGTTTCGCCCAAATAATCCCCTAAAATGTCTAAAACGGTTTCACCCAAATAATCCCCTAAAAGTAATTTCTGCGTGTTCCTTTGTTTTTGCATCCCTGCGCTGTCACATTTGAAACTCCTAGGAAACCCTTTCCCGCGTTAATCTCTTCATTTCGAAGGTGTTCGTAGCTACACTATTATGGCTTTGATAGAATATCAATTTATCTCTCTGACCTAAAGACCGAAGAAGCCATATTTAAAAATAGAATATCAATTTATCTCTGTCACTAAAGACCAAAGAAGCCATATTTAAAAATGGAATTTCTTTCTCTTTAGAGTCCCTTATAATTCCTAGGGAACAAGTGATGTCATTTCTAATTCCGTTAGACTCGATCAATTCATTCCCCACCGATTATGTAAATCAATTTCTCGGAAATTCTCTCCCCTCTTGTCCTAGATCAATACACCTCTTCCCGTTAATGCGCATGTGCAAACTTCCCCCCGGAGTCATTACACCTAGACGAACAACAACAAATCAATTGACCTTGAACCCATTAGACTCGATCGATAGTCCTTGAATAAATTATGTTCGTCCCGCGCTGGTACTGTCATTCCTACTCACTTTTGCTAAAAAGTGTCCTAATAGTGTCAGGTGTCCCTAAAAGTGCCTTTTAAAAAAAGAAATTCCAAAAGTGACACTAAAGTGTCACCGGTGGCAACCCTGTCTTTGAGTTCTATTGTAGAACAAATTTGATAAGCCTTCATTTCAACTCAAGGACAAGAGCAAATAACATGTTCTGGTTTTCTAGAACTCTCTCTAGAGATTTCAAACGTGTAACATCCCAAATGAAAGTTGAAACCCTGAAGCAAAGCCTATGCCATTTGGAAATTTGGCTGTAAAATATCGATCGAAAGGAAAAGTCAATTTGTTGGGAGATTTATCCGAACTGAAAACTACAATAAGAATCAAATATTACTTCATTACATTAAGGAAGTTTCTGCTTGTTGGGAGTTCAGAGTCCCATCTAGTATAACTCCCCCCTAATTCCAAAATATGGCACTAGACTATGTTCTACTGTTTTTCAGGTGGGTGTTATTTGGTATCGTGAACCAGCTTTTGAGCCTCTTCAGATGCAGATGCTAGAACAAAAATAGACACATTTTTATGTTGCTAATTTTTTTATTACTTACTCCCATGATTTAAGTTTGCGTTTTTGATAGTTCATCCCCACCCTAATGGTCTCATAGAGCCCTAGGCTATTCAAAGGAAATAACTTGAAAAACTATAGAGTTCTTGCTTTATAATATGCACCAAGCATCGATGAATTATTTCATTATTTTTTTTTCCATTCTTATCTCTTTTTGCTACTTTACTTGTCTCTACGTAGCCTACGGTTACATGAGACCATTAGAAGGGGAGGGGACTGGGGATTAAGTACCAAATTCGTGAACCAAAATATAAAAATAGGGGTAAAATTTGCAATATAAAAATGTCTCTTTTTGATCTAGCATGTCGTCTCTTGAAGAGGCCCAATTCTAAAACTTTACCACGTACGGCAAATTCCCTAGATCGCCTGGCGCATTCCCCAACGATTGACATCCTCTTACGAAAATTTTGTTTAAAAATTTTAAACAAATTTTGTTTAACTCCATTGGATTAAACTGCTAGTTTTTTTCTAATAAGAATACTCCTGGAAATTGTAAACTTTTCGCTTCGCTAACAGAAAACCTTGAACTTCTACATTGTTGGGGAGCAGCTATATAATATTTAAAAGATTGGAACAATTAATATTATGTTTTCTATTTGTTGGAGGAAGCATTAATACTTTATGCTTATTCCTTAAATTCTAAATAAGTGAATAGACAAACAATTGAATTCCCAATAAACTTTTACTTTTAGGACGAACCGAAATAATAGCTACCATTACCGAATCAGTGTCATATGACAATTTTTTTTCACTTGTATAGATTTTTTCTAAAAGGGGTTTTTAACATTTGGTACTATGGACTGTTGTGTATTATACACAAAATCTGGTACTTTTGTATTATACGCCATTCACTGAAGTTTACGATGTGTAAAACTCGAAAACAAACCGGTTTCTTCGTTATCTTAGAAACAAATGTGGGCTATTGATTTGCACAGTAAGAGGGGGGGGGTTAAAGTAAAGCGGGTCAGCACGCAAAATGTGCTAGGTATAATTATTCTGCATTAATGAAGTAAGAATTGTTTTCTGACTTCAAACTGTCCTAATACTGTAGCCTCCCCTCCCCTTATGTGCAAATCTATATGCCAAATTATATATTTTCCATCAATTCTGTCACTTGTCTTTGTGTTTTCTCGGGCTAAGATGAAATAAACCAAAGAAGAACCTGGTTTGTTTTTGAGTTTTACACAGCATAAACTTGAGTGAGTGGCGTATGACACACAAGTACAGATTCCTCCCCCCTCCCTGCAGAAAAAAATTCTAAAATTCTCAAATTTGGAAAGTCTTATTTTTGACTAGGGAGGGGGTATTTTCTGGGGCTTATTTTACGCAGGGGATATATTCCACAGGGGAATATTTTCGGGGGGAGGGTATTTTCCAGGGTTGTATTTTCAGCGGAAGGTATTTTCCACGGGAGAGTGGAATTCTTCGTAGGGTGTTTTTCGTGATGGGGGATATTTTCCTCAGGGGGTATATTGGTTCAAAATGTGTAGGCTTGTGGTTCTGGAACCACTCAAAGTTGTATATTAAAAGAAGGATTAAACTACTTATTGTTATACTTACTTATTCAAAATTACTTACTTTACAATTCCACCATAATATTCTCTCCATACGTAAGATTGTGCATCCAAAAAGGAAGAAAGACAAATGAAAACAGTTCAGTAGGATAATTCAGATAATTCTTCCAAAAATATTTTAAATGAAAACAAATTTAGTTTACAATACCATTTATCGTATGTCTACAAGAAATGATGTTTGTTTTGAAATTTTTATTCATTTTTAAGTGATGAGTGGCTTTTCTATTTAGGGATAGGTCAATTGAGCCTAAAAGCTCATTTCTATTGAGCTAGCAAAATTTGCCACAAGTATGTCTGCTACTCGCCTTGAGCTACTTTCTTAAGTGCTACTATATTTAGTATTTTTAAACAAAGAATTAAAGTGACCTTAAAGAATTAAGGAGACCTGGCTATACCAATATAGCTATATATACCAATAGATATATCAAAAGAATTAGCTTTTTATACTGGTTTCAAGTTTATAAGTTCCATTACATTCAGTAAAGCCGATCAAAGGTTACGAGCCGGAATTTTTCCCCCTTATTTTCGAAAAAAAGGAGAAACACCCCCTAAACATTAAGTGATCTTAATGAAAATCACACCATCATATTCAGCGTATCAGAGAAACCTACTGTATTGGTTTCAAGCCTATCTACAAAATATGGAATTTTGTAGTTTTTGCCAGAAGAAAGATCACGGATGCGTGTTCATTTATTTGTTTTTCCCCCAAGGCAATCATATTGACCCAGTGGCTCTAGCCTATCTGGAGAGGGCACAGAGTACCATTTTTAAGTGACCAAAAATTGGAGGGCAACTAGGCCTCCTCCTCGGCCCTTATTTTTCCCGAAATCGTTTGATAAGAAATTTGAGATAGCCATTCGATTCATCATAGTTGAAAGGCCCAATAACTATGCCTTTGGGTATAACATGACCGCCCCCCCAGCCCCGGCGTAATTGGATGTGATTTAAAATGTGCCCATTGTTTGCGCACAGTCTGTGTTTTTGGGAAGCCTGCATACATTTTCGGGGAGGGGGACAAATTTTCTGCTGGGGGTTTTTCTACGGGGGAGTTTTCCATAGAGAGAAAAGTTTCTAGGGAGTGGACTTGTCAGGGGAAAATACAAAATTCTTTTTACATGTCTTGCTTTCTCTTTTCCGTCTCAATTTTACACACAGAGTGGTTAAGAGTAATTTTCTTGGGTAAACTTTCACCGGGAATGAATTACCTAGAGGATATTTCCATGGGGAGAGGATTTCACTGAGGAGGTGGGACTGTATTTCCTGGCATTATTTAAAAAGCGATTGGAAATTAAATAAACAAAACAAGCTTTTTCTTTTACGTATATGAAGGAGGGTGCCCCCCCTCCTTGTCATTTCGCTCTTTAGCGTAAAGATAGAGGTGTTAAGGAGGGGGAAGCCTCCTTCATATGCGTAACAACTTCTTTTCGTTTTAAGTTTTAATGCTGCTCATTACTTTCAGTTGAAAAAACTTTTCTATTTATTTTACAAAAAGAAACGACACTATGTTTTCATTTTTTTTCTCACTCTAAACTTGGTTTTTGCTTAATTTCTTGTACGGCTTCTTCGTTCAGCTTCGTTCAGGGTTGAGGTGTATTATCTCCCCTAGATTGGAGGTAATTAGAAATTATATAGGAGAAATAAGTTTTTAACTGAGACTAAGGAGCAACATTTAAACTTAAAACGAACATAAATTATTCCGTATAAATAAAAAAGATTATGGCACTGTTGGTTCTCCATTAGATTTCCATAAAAAACGAGCAAAGATTAATTTTAAGAAACTAAGTTTTCCTGAGAGAAGGAAAGAGCAAAGCTGACACTTAAAGCTAACAAAAATTATTGCTTCACAGCCTATTTAACATATATTAATCAAACTACCGCAAATAAATCAACCGATGATATATTCTTATGTTTATAGGATTACAGAAAACTAGCACTTTACTGAAAACACTAGCTCAGTTTATAATTGGCTCAGTTCAATGATTGACTGTCGCTTTGGATTTGAAAAGGACGTGTCATGATTATATTGTTGACAAGTTCGAAGCGAAGCAATCTTGATAATATTAAGACTCACTTTCGAATTTGAATAACAGTTTCAAATTCCCCGTTTCATAGAGATAAATTAAATTAAAAAAATATTTTTTAAAACTGAAAGTAAGGAGTGACATTAAAATTTAAAATGAACAAAAACTGTTCCGTATATGAAAGGGGTTGTCCCCTCCTCAAAGCGTCGCTCTTTACGCTGAAGTTTGACTCTGTCTGACAACTTTATTTTTTAAACCAATAAACGACCTTAGCGTAAAGAGCGAGGTGTTGAGTAGGGGACAGTCCCTTTCATATACGGAATAATTTCTGTTCGTTTTAAGTTTTAATGTCACTCCTTACTTTCAGTTTAAGAAAACTTATTGTTTTTATTTAATTTGTTAACATTTTTGAATTAATGCAGCTTTGATTTTGGCTCACCGTACACGAACAATTAAAACAAAATTTGTGTATTAATTTTACTTTTTTTGGGCTAAATGTCTTTCTCAAAATTTTTATCTGATGGAACTTACGAATTAACTTACGTAACAAACTTCTATATTCATATATTTTTATTACGTATATTAGGGAGTTTACCCTCTACTCAATACCTCGCTTTTCACGCTAAAGTTCAAATTTTTATCCATTTCTTTAAGAGTGAACCCTTAATCACAAAGGCTGTTAATTAGAATAAATAGCTCTGATGAAAGTACAACAAAAAAAAACTTTAGTTTAAAGAGCGAGGTAATGACTAGGGGGTAAACCCAATCATATACGAAGTAATTTTTGTTCGTTTTAAGTTTCGATGTTGCTCCTTACTTTCATTTGAAAAAATGTTGTTTTTATTTAATTTCTTATTGTTTTTTATATAATGCTTGGAAATCAGGCACCCCCTTGATAGCAATATCCCTTCCCCCATGGAAATATCCCCCATGACCCCCCCCCCAACTACAAGAAAAACTCCCCCTAAAAACTTCTGTATACTTCCCAATAGCCCAATACTATATGTCTTCATTTAGTCTTCAGAGTGGAAACCCCTGTTTGGATTCACTCACTTTGGACTTGAATTAATTAAGAGCTTTGAACATGATTTAATTCAGTAACCCTAGCTAAGTCGTCTTTAATCAGCGATAATATTTGATAATATATCAAAACCCATTCCGGTTCAAAAAATGGCAAAGAGAGTATGCCAGGAATGCAGATTAAGAGTTACTATTAACTTTATTCACTGCAGTAGCTGTGAGTTTTACTTCCATGAACGTTGCTCCGGTATAGAACGTTCTCAAGTGGTCAAGAAAGTTGCTTTGCCTAGATTGTACTACAAAAGAAGATACTAATGACAAGGTAGTAGCTTTTGACGACGCTTTGTGTTGTTCCCCCCAGACCCCATCTACTCTTAAGACATCTCCACGTCACCCATTGGGAAGTGACCTAGTCAACATTTTGAAGGAAGCGAGATCATCACCCTTATCATCTCTCAAATCAATTTCTTGCCAAACCGATTTCATGCCCCAGGACAGTCCCCCCTCAACCACGTCCGATATGTCCTGCCAAACCAATTTCGTTTAAAAAACAACTGATTTCAGTTGCCAAACCCTGATCAAGCTACAGTATTCAAGACCTGTTCTTCGTACCAGTCCGACTTGTTAAACAACGTTCCTACTACACCTAAAACAAGACACCTACTCCCTCCAATACAGTATTTATTATCATTGATGAGTGATCTTGAAAATGTTATTATAGAAATGTCCACCCTAACCATTTCAAAAAGTGTTGGAGTTGGTAACCCCCAGTCTTTCCCAATCCAGGAAAAGGAGAAATCCCCAAGTTCTGTTAAAATCAATATTAAAACAAGACTTATTGATGCTAATGTGGCTCCTGATAACATCATCAAAATTTAACGGAAGACAAGGTCAACGACAAAGTTATAGATACGAATTCAGTGATTTCCGGTTCAACTAAGATAAAAAGACAAGTTTGTGTGTTTAAAGGACTAAACTGTCTTGGTTTTAATCCCCTCTCAGGCACAAGTGTTCAAGG
Source organism: Artemia sp. Qi Xiang Cuo (assembly GCF_049724085.1). Taxonomy (NCBI): domain Eukaryota; kingdom Metazoa; phylum Arthropoda; class Branchiopoda; order Anostraca; family Artemiidae; genus Artemia; species Artemia sp. Qi Xiang Cuo. The sequence continues at coordinate 60,872,095 of NC_142806.1, read as the reverse complement.
TCAAGTTCATTCTGAAATTGACCTTGATTATACATGTAAAACCAGGTGTGACTTCAATACTAGTGATTAACTATCCAGGAAGCAAGTTAATGCTAATAAAGGTATATGCAAATATGCCTTGAGAGGGGTTTGCAAGAAGGAAGAGTCGTGTAAATACCTTCATTTGTGCATGAAGTATTAGTTGAAGAATGAATGTAGTGTCCCTGGGTGCCAACTCTTTCATTCCAGGGTGTGTGACAGTCTTAGAAGTGGGCTTTGCTTCGGTGAATGCAGTCAAATCTACTTAAAATATGGATACAAACCTTTTAAAAAACTCTTAGTGCCGAAAAAAATTTAAACCCACAGTCAGCCCCCTCCAATTCCTTCTCTCATCAGTTTGGACCTGTCAAAAACCGATTTACATCAAACCTTCCCACCATTACATCAAAGGTCAGTGAGATACCGCAAGCACCTCAGCTCAACGAAAGCAAATTCTCCCCCCACCAACAGTGCCAAGAAAACTCTGTCAAAAAACTAGAGTCACCAAGCCTGTCAATTAACACACCAGTGCCCATTGAAGCATCACCACCAGCTCATTCGGGGGGATTTAAGACCCCAATCGTATTCTATCACCACAAAGAAGACCCTACTTCTATCCATTCCTCCCCTTCCTAGGTACTTCGGGTTGTGGAAGCATCGAATTACGTGACTGTAGTGTAAACCAGCGTTTTAGTTCTAACTTATGTGCCCCCAAATCCCAACTTAATAATATCCCCATAATTTGTCCGCTGTCCTCCTTTTCTCTCAAGCCCGGTGCAGCCCAGCCTTTTAATCCTGCTTCTCAAACGAATCCCAGCCTTCATCCCGAAAAAGATGCCTCTCCTCTCCCAGATCCACGTTCCTCCCCCCCCCCCGGGCTCCCATAAATAACAAAAAGAAAATTGCCCTCTTTAGTAACCGTTTTACTTTACCAAATTTGCTTGTTACGAACGCCGAAAGCCTGAATTTCGACAAATTGATCGAGCTAGCCCTCTGTCAAGTACACAAAATTGATGTAATTGCCGTAATTGAGGTCCAAGCACAGAACCCTGATTTATTGAAAATTAATAACCACTCCCAATTCATAAAACTTCGTCCTTATGATCACCCCCTAGGTAAAAAGGGAGGTGGATTACTATTATTTGTAAATAATTATCTCTTTCTTAAATTAATTCATGCTCCCAACCTTTCAGATTACGATGAAATCATTTGGGGAAGTGTAAGACCCAAAGTTTTACCACGCCCCTTTAATTTGATTGTGTTTTGCTGCTTCTATTATTCCCCAAATCAAAACGCTGCACAGACAGCGATTCTATTAAAACCTGCATAGTAGTGCCGACTTTGTCCTATGCAAATTCCCGAACACCGGTATTTTCTTAGTAGGTGATGCTAGTGTTCTAAAGTTAAATTCCCTTTGTAGTTCCCTAAACTTAAAACAAATAGTAAAAATACCAACAACAAAAGGAAATTCTACCCTTGATTTGATTTGCACCAATATGCAGGCATTCTATGTCCCTCCTGTCCCCTTGCCCCCGTTAGGAGGAAGTTACCATTTTTGTTTATTAACGAAGCCCCTCAACAGCTTTAATCATACCTTTTAAGTTACTGAGTCCTCTATACACCCAATTTCCAATGATGGCCTTTACACATTTGGATCTTGGATTACCAATGAAAACTGGCTGGCTCTCAAAGGAAAAAATTACATTAATTTTAAAGTCTCTGAATTCCAAAATCAGATTAAAACAAAATACATAAATTCGTTCCCTGTGAAAGAAGTAAAAACATGTTCTAATGACAAACCTTACATTACTAGCCAATTGAAAAAATTAATTAGAATTAAATTGAATCTACTAAAGAGTGGTAAAACATCCGAAGCGAACTCACTGCGTAAACATATAAAAAAAGAAATACGTAAATCTACTTCATATTACAAATGCAAAGTCCAGGATTTATTTTCTACAAAGCCAAAACAATGGTATAATAGAATAAAGAAAATTTGCGGGAAAACACATAATAATATAGATTTCCATTTCCATGAAGACCCTTCGGTTACAGTCAATGATCTGAACAGGTTTCTTTCTTTCATAGTTCAGAACCTCCCTCCCCTTTCTTTTGACACTCCTTATGATTTGTGCTCTCTCAATTTTCCCATTATTTCGCCCTCGGATGTGGAGGCAAAAATTAAGAACATTAAAAAGTGTAGTACATATCCACTAGACATCCCGATTACTACTACTACTACTACCAACTCACCGCAGCACCAAGCCGCTTGAGACCAATACAGCTACGCACGCTCCCCCTCCATCTCAATCTATTCAAAGCCTCCCTTTTTACGCCCACCCATGAAGTTCCCATTTTTTTTAAATCTTTCTTTATGACGTCCTCCCACCCCAGACGAGGACGACCTGCTCTCCATTTAGCCCTAGATAGTTGGCCGAAAAGAACAATCTTTGGCAATCTCTCATCCTTCATCAACACAAGGTGCCCTAGCCATCTCAACTTTGCTTTCATTATAGCCCTAGAAAGCGGTATTGAGACACATTTTTCGTATAGCCTATTGTTAGACATACGGTCAGTCAGCCGTGTTCCCAGAACAATCCTTATCCTATGGAGTTTTCACTTGATTTGAGAAAATTGGCTCCAAGTTTGATCCCGCTCCCCTCCATAGGATTTTGACTTCACCCATTACTCTTACTCTACTTTTTTTCGAAGTTATATGAAAGCTTTTTAGCTGAGTGGTTGAAAGTAAAGATACTCCCAAATGTTGACCAAAGACAATTCGGAAACCTACGCTCTACATCTACTACCCACTATCTTGTTCACCTTATGAACACAGTATGTAAAACACAATCTAGAAAAGCTATCTAATGACTTCCAAGTTGACCCTTATTTAATTAGAATAATGCATCTTTCCTCTCTAATAGAGCGCAAGTCGTGAAATACCTAAATGTATATTCTGATCCCCTCCCAATTTATAATGGTGTGCCCCAAGGGCTATATGAGACCATTAAGGGGACACCCGCAGAGGATTTGTCGAAAACACAAACTGAACTTTAAAAATAAACATTAAATCAACAATCTGAAAGTTTCTCTCTTTTTGTTCCAGCATGTCTTCTCCTGAGGAGTGACTATTCTAGACCTTCACCAAAGGAACCTTTTACAGCATGTAAACAAATGTCTGTTTATCTCATAAATTTAAGTATATTGCTTCCTATATTAAATGAAGGAACCACTAGCCTCCTCAAATGGTTTCACATAGCACAAGCCTATATGAAAAACTAACCGAAAATGAATGAATTCTCACTTTTCGATATATAGCAAGCATCAATAATTAATCATATTTCCTTGTTTTTGAATCAGTTTTTATCAATGGTTATGTTAGTTGTTTTTTTTACATAACCTGAGGCTAAAGGGACTATTAAAGGGGTGGTGCAGAGAATTTGTCAAAAATGCAAACTAAACTATAAAATTGAACACAAAATTAGCAATCTGAAAGTTTTTCTCTTTTTATTCTAGCGTGTCTTCTGAGCCATGAGTATTCTAGACCTTGGTATATGCCTGGAGAAGGAAACATGTTAAGAAAATAATTCATATTTCATAATAGATAAAATAACTGTAGCCACACATTTTACATGCAGCCTTGCTATACTTCACCACCACCCTGCCCCCCCCTTAATCTGCAAATATACAGCCATAACTATATATTTTCTATATATTCTCCCAATACATATCTCTTCTTTCAACCCATGTAAACTGCGATAAAACAAAACCAGAGAAAACAAATGATGGGTAGCAGAATAATTTGGGCTATATGTTTGCATATTGGGGGGCGGGAAGGGGGTTGGAGGTAAATTAATGCAGGGATGTAGGCAAAATGTGTTAGCTATAATTATTATGTATATTATGAAGTATGAATTGTTCCCTTAACATGTTTCCTTCTTTACAGATCCTTTTCTAGGCAACTACTTAGACCTTCATCAAAGGAACTTTTGACAACACACATACAAACCTTAGTACACCTCATAAATTTAAGTATATTGCAGGCTACATTAAATTAAGGAATGTTTATACAACTAAATTAAGTAAATTTGCAGTTTACAACATAATTTAACTATCAAAAAGTTAATATATCACTTGATGCCTTTTTTTGTGCTCCTGTGTAATTGAATAATTTGCTTTCGGAATAAATTACATTTTGAACCCTCAAAAAGGAATTTCCCCCCAAAATCATCATAAAATAATTAAAGGCCATAAGAAAAGGCATCAAGTGATGTATTCACATTCATCCTAATTAAAATATGTTGAAGATTGCAAATCAACCCTAAATTTTGAGAGATTTGTGAGGCACTTGGGTAAATGTCTTTAGCTCCATGGCACTTCCAATATCCATGGCATGGGTAAACAAAATCCATATAAACATGGATAAATCCATGATAACATGGATAAATCTATGTTAGTGGCAGAGTCTCAATGTTCATCTTCCAATATATATTCATGATACAAAAATGAGGGCATGTATGAAGATAGCTTATCATCCCGTTGTGTCATTTTAGATGTAGAAGACATATCTGCAAAAGAACTCTGTAAAATATACCTACATGACAATGACCAAAAATTGTGTTATCCTGGAATGTGCTCATGTGGTGTCATGCATTATATGTGCTAGTCAATTGGATGAGTGCCCAATTTGCAGAAAGAGTCTTGTTTGTAAAAAAAATTCATGTGACATTGTGTTTCTAAGCAAGGGATTATTTTTTCTCATTTCATAGGCAGAAGTGAGATGAGAAAATTCTTTGAAACAAAACAATAAAGATTGCATAATACACAAAGCCCTAGTTGAGGAGCTGAAATGCAGAATAGCAAAGGGAGAGGCAGATTTGATATTTGTAATGGTGCCATCATCCAAAACAACTTGCCAGTTTGAGAGCAATCCTCCAACCGCGCCAATGTCCCACTAATGTATGGGCCTCCTTCTACCTCTATTAATTGTTTAAGTGTTAATGGACTTGAATCACCAAATTTTGTCTCTCAATGGTCTAGTAGGGAATATAATAATAATATTTCCCTGTCTGATGCTGACATTTCTCTTGTTTCTTCAGAAACAACCTGCTTACCTGATAATTCTTCTTTGTTGTTTCATAGTGCTGTATCCAACAGACTTACCAGTCCTTTAGTTCCTGCATCCTGTCAGATCCTTACCTATCAGGGAATGAGGTTCCTTAGCTCCAATGTTGATAGCCTCCCTAATAAGCTTTCTGAACTTTCGTTTCATATGAAATCTGAAACAGTGGACTTTGCAGCAATTACAGAAGTTTCACCGAATATACCTTGTCAGTCTTAACTCCTTTTGAAATCGAAATCAATGATTACCAACCATTTTCTAATCTGAATTCCTTGCTTTGCCACAGAGGAGTGTGGCTTTATATTAGAGATGGACTAAATGTTAGTCTCATTCAATTCTCTGAATACTGATAGAATTGATTCTGTGTGGATTAAAATACCCAATCAAATAATTTCAATTCTAGTGGGTGTTGTTTATAGAAGCCCCAGTGCTCCATGTGGTTAGGACTCAGAATCTAATTTGGCTGCTATATTGTCTCATGTGATGTCCAAATTTGCCAGCTATGATCTTGTCCTTATAGATAACTTTAACCATCCTGAAATCCTACGGATTGATGGATCTGGTTTTTGTAATAGAGATTTTGTGTCTGCCCTCTCTGATAATTCCCTCTTTCAAACAATCTCACAACCAAAGCGTTACAGGGAAGGTCAAGTCTCCAACATTCTTGATCTGGTTGTACTCAGTAACCCTGGCCTACTTATTAAGAATGTAATAACTACACCTGTTGGTAATAGCGACTATGTAATAATTATTTCAGAGCTATGTCTGCCTACCAAACAACCTTCCTCTAAGCAACAAAAATATGTAAGCTATAAAATAATATATCTGATAAACTTGCCAAAGTCAACTGGAAAATGCTTAATACTGATGATATTGAGGACAGTTGGTCAAAGTGTTGAAAAGTCATGCACCCGAATTTTTCAGGTAAAACAGGCAAAAAGTTTACCTTTTTTTATCCACTAAAGTAAGCAAGCTAATCAATTGAAAACACAGAGCTAGGAATCACAGTAGAAAAAATAAGACCATAGAAAATTATCTAGTCCAAAAATCCTTTTGTAATCAAACTACAAACCCAATAAAGGAGTTGAAGAGAAGGTTTGAGGAAAAACTGGCTGAGGAAGGTAATGATAACCCTCAATCGTTCTGGCGTTATACCACTCAAAAACGTAGCACCAGATGCACAATCCCAGATATCCTGCACGATAGTAAATCAGTTGCTGATCCTGAACTGAAAATTGAAATTTCCAACCAATCTTTCTCTTCTGTTTTTTTTTTGTCCAATAATAGTATTGTATATCCTATACTTCCTTTATATGATGTGGAACCAATTCTGATTACAGATACTTTGGTTCTAAAAGAACTCACATCCCTCATTGAATAAATCTGCTGGCCCAGATTGCATTCACCAACGTATCCTACATGAATGTTGTACAGTTTTGTGTCAACCTCTTTCCCTTTTGTTCAATTTATCATTAAATCTTTCTAGACTACCTCAAGACTGGAAAACTGCACATATTATTTCTATTTTCAAAAAGGTAGAAAGGACCTTGCTGAAAATTATCAACCCATCAGCATGACATCAGCAGTTGTTAATATCCTTGAAAGTATAATCGATTCTGCACTTGTTAAAAACCTTGAAGCAAACAATGTTTAACACAGTTCACAGCATGGCTTTTGTTCTGGAAGATATGACCACATCACCAAGTTGCTTGATATTGGGATGTCTGCTGACATGATTCTGCTTGACTTTTCTAAAGCTTTCGACAAAGTGTGTCGCAATCAATTTGCAATTAAATTATGCACAGTAAAGCTTGAAGAGAAACCCTTGCTGTGGATCCTTGACTTTCTTTATTTGCATAATCAATGTATTCAGTTTTTTGACGGTTCTGGTAATTGTATTCTTTCTTCCGCAATGCGTGTTCTCAGTTGAGTTCCTCAGGGAAGTGTCTTGGGTCCTAGACTATTTAATATCTTCATCAACAATGCTCCTCCCATTATCAGCAGTGGATCAACTCCTTATGCAGATGACCTGAAGCTTCTTGGACCAGCTTTGTCCTGTGAAGATCATGCCCTGCTACAAAATAATCTTCAACTGCTGGGTCAATGGGCTGAGGCCTGGCGTTTTGAATTCAATTTTGCAACTTTGGCAAACTGACTCCTTGCTGCTCTTATTTTTTCTTAGGCCACCCACTCTCCTCTGTAAATAATGAGCAAGATCTTGGTATCACTATTGACAATGAATTAAAATTCAGCCCTCATAATAAGCGGTCTGCCGCTGGGGCTAGTTTGACCTTGGGACTGATTAAGTGTACTATTTCATCTTGTTCGCCTAAAGTCATCAGTCTGCTTTATAAGGGACTTGTGTATCCTAAGCTTGAAATTAGAATGTCTCTTGCCTCTCTATATTTTAAAAAAGACATAAAAGTTCTTGAAGATGTGCACAGACATGCTACTAAAGTGATATCTGGAATGCAAGAGCTTTCCTACCCTGTAAGACTAACAAAGCTGAATCTCCCTACACTTGTTAACAGGAGAAATAGAGGGGATGCCATTTTAGATTTTAATTAATTAAGGGCTAATATTCTCCCAGCATTGTTCCCTACTGTTAGTACCAATTCAAGAAACAGACGTCATCACCTGAAACTTGTCAAGCAGTCTACAATTTCTAGAGTCCGTAATCAGTTCTTTTCAATATGTATTGTCAATAATTGAAACAAACCATCAGACGCAACGCTATAGCCTTGCCTATAGTTAAGGCCAGATGGCTCCAATGTTAAAAAAAAAAAAATCCCAGAGGCACTGCATATGGAAGGGGTCGTCGTAGAAACTTCAAATGGGGCTCATTTGATTGGGAATCGAGAGTTCTAGTGCCCTTTTTAAGGCTCAAAAGTGATTGGAAGGCAACTAACACCCCTTCCACGCCCACCAGTTCCCCAAACACATCCGATCAAAATTTTGAGGTAGCCATTTTGTTCAGTATAGTTTATTTCTAGGTAGAAATTATATTTTTGAGGAGGACACTCCCCCACAGCCATCAGGGCAAAGGTTGTAAGTTATGCCCTGGGGGTATATAAGGTTTTTACAGAAAGCTTTGTCATCAAAACTTCGAACAGGACTCATTCGACTGGAAATTCGAAGGGCTAGTGCCCTTTTTAATAGCCAAAAGTGATTGGAGGGCAACTAAACCTCCTCTCACGGGCACTTTTTCCCCAAACACATCCAATCAAAAGTTTGAGATAGCCATTTTGTTCAAAGTAGTTTAAAATCCTGGAGATTAGGACTTTTAGGATAACGACCCCCCTCCCCCCCCTCAGGCCTCGTGGCAAGGGTTGTAAGTTTTGCCCTGGGGGTATAAAAGGTATTTATAGAAAGCATTGTCATAGAAACTTTGGAAAGGGCTCATTCAACTGGAAATTTAAATGGCTAGTTCCCTCTTTAATAGTCAAAAGTGATTGGAATAAAACTAATACACCTTCCACGCCCACCATTTCCCCAAACACATCCAATCAAAATTTGCATATAGCCATTTTGTTGCAACGTAGTTGAAAGTTCTAGAAATTATATGTTTGAGCAGGACATCCCCCCCCCAAAGTCTTCAGGGGCAAGGGTTATAAATTATGCCCTGGGGCCATATATGGTTCTTATGGAAGGAATGCTCGTATAAACTTCAGAGAGGGCTTATTTGATTGGAAATTGAAAGTTCTAGTTCACTTTTTAAGCGTCAAAAGATATCTAAGGGCAACCAGCTCCCCCCCCCAAACCCTTTTTTCCCAAACGCATCTGATAAAAATTTTGAGATAGCTATTTTGTCAAAAATAGCTCAAAGATCATATAATAATAATTCTAATGTCAACACAAACCCCCAAGGCAGGCATTGTAAGTTATGCCCTGGGGGCATATATGGGTCTTATGGAAGGGATGCTTGTATTAACTTCAAAGAATGGCTCATTTGAGTGGAAATAGAAAGTTCTAGTTCACTTTTTAAGAGTCAAAAGCGATTGGAGGGCACCTAGCCCCCCCCCCCTCTACGCCCTTTTTTCCTCAAACCCATCCGATAAAAACTGAGATAGCCATTTTTTTAAAATAGTTCAAAGACCATATAAGGAAAACTCCGGGGTCGACACAGCCCCCCCCCCCCGGGCAAGCGCTGTGAGCTATACCTTGGGGAATATATAGTTCTTACCGAAGGGATGCTTGTAAAACTTCAGAGAGGCCTAATTTGATTGGAAATTGATAGTTCTAGTTCAGTATTTTAGAGTCAAAGGAGATTGGAGGGCAGCACCAAACTCTTGTTTGTAGTTATTTTTATTCGATTCAAACTTGATTTGCATATTCAATTTAAGTCTCACTCGTTTTAAGATTTATTTATTCATTTACACTAATATATATTGTATGTTTGTTTGCATTGATTGTTATTTAATTTGTGTTCGTTTTAAGTTTCAGTTATACTTTAATAGCTAAATATTTGTTTTCATTTTAAGCTTGATTTTCATATTCAATCTAAGCATTACTCGCTTTAAGATCTATTTATTCATTTATATTATTGCTTGTTGTATGTTTTTTGCTATGATTGTTTATTTAATTTCTGTTTGTTTTGGGTTTCATTTATTCTTTAATAGTAACTTCTGGTCGTTTTCAGTTGGAATTTTGACAGGTGTTTGTATATCCTGAGCTTAAGTTTAAAATGGCCTATGCTTTTCTTTGAAAAACATATTTTTTGGAAAGTGTTTTTTTAATTAATTTTTTTTCGTTTTTGATTGCAAAAAGTTTCAAGTTTTTATGGCATGGGGGGGGGGGTGCTTACTGTCCGATTATTCTTGAATTTAAAAAACGGATCTAGAACTTTCAATTAAAATCGAATGAGGCTTTTTTAAAAGTCTATACGATTACCTCTTTGATAAAAACCTTATATATGAACAATAAACAGCTTGCATAACTTGTGGACAGCGATTGACAACAATGAATGGATTGAAAAAATAGCTCCAATAAGGGGGTTTAGACCATTTCACTTGCTGACACAAAGGGATCATGACTGTTTGGAATTGACCTTAATAGGATTTTGTGTGCCAAAGCAATTTTACATCTATCTCAGAGTATGTATTTTAACCTTATAATTGGATAATTATAATATATTCCCTATGTATTCTTCCCATACAAAACCCCTTCCCATAAGTTAAAAAACCCTTTTAATAAGTTATGCCCCAGGGCATAACTTACACCGCCTACCCCCGGGCCCTGGTGGGCTGTGTCGACACCGGAGTTTTTTGTTATCAGAACTTTGAACTATTTTAACAAAATGTAAATCTCAAAATTTTTATCTGATGCATTTCGGGCGTGGAGAGGGGGGGGGCTAGTCACCCTCCAATCTCTTTTGACTCTTAAAAAGTGAACAAGAACTTTCAATTTTCAATCAAATGAGACCTCTCCAAATTTTATACAACCATCCCTTCCATAAGAAATAATGGGAAGGATTCGAAGAATCCTTAAATTACAGATCTTGCCCTGAGGGCTGTGGGGGAGTTGTCATCCTCAAAGACCTAATTTCTAGAACTTAAAACTACGTTTAATAAAATGAATGTCTCAAAATTTTGATTGAGTGTGTTTGGAGGAAAGGTGGGCGTGATAGGGGGCTAAGTTGCCCTTATAACACTTTTAACTTTTAAAAAGGGCACTAGGCCTTTGAATTTCCATTCAAATGAGCCTTTTTTGAAGTTTTTACGACACTGCCTTCTATAAAAACCTCATATGCCCCCAGGGCATAACTTAAAACCTTTGCCCTGAGGGTTGTAGGGGATTGTCCTCCTCAAAAATATATTTTCTATCTGGAAATCAACTATGCCGAACAAAATGGCTATCTAAAAATTTTGATTAGATGTGATTGGGGGAATGATGGCCGTGGGGGGGCTAGTTGCCCTCCAATCACTTTCGACTATTAAAAAGGGCACTATCCCTTTGAATTTCCAATCGAATGAGCCTTTTTTGAAGTTTCTACGACAACGCCTTCAGACAATGCCCCACGTCATATCTTAAAACCCTTGCCCTGAAGGTTGCAGGGGAGTGTCCTCCTCACAAACATATTTTCTATCTGGAAATCAACTACGCTGAACAAAATGGCTATCTCAAAATTTTGATTGGATGTGTTGGGGGAAATGATGGGCGTGGGGGGGGGGCTCGTTGCACTCCAATCACTTTATACTATTAAAAGGGCACTAGCTCTTTAATTTCCAATCCAATGAGCCTGTTTGAAGTTTCTACGACAACGCCTTCTATAAAAACCTTATATGCCCCCAGGGCATAACTTGAAACCCTTGCCCTGAGGGTTGTGGGGGAGTGTCCTCCTCAAAAATATATTCTATGTGGAAATCAACTACGCTGAACAAAATAGCAATCTCAAAATTTTGATTGGATGTGTTTGGGGAAATGATTCCTTAAATTACAACTCTTGCCCTGAGGGTTCTGGGGGAGTTGTCATCCTCAAAGACCTAATTTCCAGAACTTATAAATATGTTTAATAAAACGGCTGTCTCAAAATTTTGATTGGATGTGTTTGGGGAAAAGGTGGGCGTGAGAGGGGGGTTAGCTGCCCTCAAATCAGTTTCGACTATTAAAAAGGGCACTAGCCCTTTGAATTTTCAATCGTATGAGCTTTTTTTGAATTTTCTACAACAACTTTTTTTATAAAAACCTAATTTGCCCCAGGGGCATAACTTGAAACCCTTGCCTGGAGGTTTATGGGGGATTGTCCTCCTCAAAAACATATTTTCTATCTGGAAATCAACTGTGCTGAACAAAATGGATATCTCAAAATTTTGATTGGATGTGTTTGGGGGAATAATGGGCGTGCGGGGGGGGGGGGGCTAGGAGCCCACCAATGACATTCGACTATTAAAAAGGGCACTAGCCCATTAATTTCCAATCGAATGAGCCTTTTTTGAAGTTACCACGACAACACCTTCTATAAAAACCTTATATGCCCCCAGGGCATAACTTAAAACCCTTGCCCTGAGGGTTGTGGGGGAGTGTCCTCCTTAAAAATATATTTTCTATCTGGAAATCAACTACGCTGATCAAAATGGCTATCTCAAAATTATGATTGGATGTGTTTGGGGAAATGATGGGCTTGAGGGGGGGGGGCTAGTTACACTCCAATCACTTTCGACTATTAAAAACGGAGCTAGCCCTTTAATTTCCAATCGATTGAGCCTGTTTTGAAGTTTCGACGACAACGCGTTCTATAAAAACCTTATATACCCCCAGGGTATAACTTAAAACCGTTGCCCTGAGGGTTGTGGGGGAGTGTCCTCCTCAAAAATATATTTTCTATCTGGAAATCAATTATACTGAACAAAATGGCTATCTCAAAATTTTGATTGGATGTGTTTGGGGAAATGATGGGCGTGGGGAGGGGGGCTAGTTACACTCCAATCACTTTCGACTATTAAAAAGGGCACTAGCCCTTTAATTTCCAATCAATTTAGCCTGTTTTGAAGTTTCTACGACAACCCCTTCTATAAAAACCTTATATGCCCCCAGGGCATAACTTAAAACCCTTGCCCTGAGGGTTGTGGGGGAGTGTCCTGCTTAAAAATATATTTTCTATCTGGAAACCAACTACGGTGAACAAAATGGCTATCTCAAAATTTTGATTGGATGAGTTTGGGGGAATGATGGGCGTGGGGGGGGGCTAGTTGCCCTCCAATCATTTTCGACTATTAAAAAAGGCACTAGAACTCTCGATTTGCAATCGAATGAGCCCTCTTTGAAGCTTCTACGACGACCCCTTCCATATGAAGTGCCTCTGGAAAAAAAAACAAAAACAATAATAATAATATAACATTGGAGCCGTATGGCCTTTATTATAGGCAACGCTGCAGCGTTGCCTCTGATAGCGGAAAAATACATTTGACAAGTCTGTATACATGTT
>NC_142806.1:60822257-60859008 GCF_049724085.1 Artemia sp. Qi Xiang Cuo | reverse complement strand
CAAGGTAAGTGAAGCTACCCACCTGATTAATCTTTTCGTTACCCAACGTCACCTTTTCATTTTAACTTTTTCCTAGCGTTAGTGACTTAGTCTTCTTCAAATTAATTTTCGAACCTATTCTAGTCCCCTGAACTCGCAAAACCTCTAAAAGTTCATTCATTTTGGTTACACTTTCATCTATGATGCCTAAATCCTCAGCATAATCTAAGCCCAGGAGACTTTTTCCTCCCCGTTTCATTCCGTGGTATCCCATCGTCATTCCTGTGCTGCTTAAAACAAAGTCCATCAAAATAGTCCATATAAAGGGGGATAGGACACAACCCTGCTTAACTCCTGATTTAATATAAAACAAGCTGCTAACCTCATTTCCTACATTAACGGTAGCAGTGACATTCTCGTACATAGCACTAATCACTTTAATATATTTGTCTGGTATACCATACAAGGAGAAAACCTTTGCTAAAACTCTTCTATCAACAGAATCAAACGCTTGCCCATAATCTATAAAACTGAGGACCAAAGGTGTTTGACGACTCAGGCACTTCTCAATTATTAACCTAAGAGTGAAAATTTGGTCGGGACATCCTCTACCTTTTCTAAAACCACACTGTTCTTCTCTTAAAACTTTCTCCACAGCATCTCTCAGTCTAAAAAGTATCATATTACTAAGTAATTGGCTACCTACAGAAAGCAGACAAATACCTCGATAATTACCGCACTCACTCTTATCACCTTTCTTATAAAGTGGCTTAATTGAGACTTTCTTTAATTAATGTGCAGCAAAAATGTTCTGTACTTAAAATTGTCTTATCTTATCTAAAAATCGTTAGGTACTTCCCCTATTTCAAAATCATATTGATAATCTTCAGTAACTTATTTCTAACCTCAGAGCCACTTTATTTAAGAAACTCAATTACCACACCATCAGCACCTGGAGCTTTATTATTTTTTATTCCTTTTAGTACTGGCGCTAATTTTTCCTCACAAAAAAAATCTTCCTTCACATCCAAGGTGTCACAAACTTTTTCATTTTCCTCTCTATCTTTTCCTGTAACTCTATCTCGGTTTAGCACATTTTTAAAATGTTCTGCCCATCTCTCTTTAACTCTTTCCTTATCACTAATTGTGGCCCCGTTCCTATCTTTAACGAGGACAGGTCCGGATTGACTACTCCCTCTCAATTTATTAACGCGCCAGTACAATATTTTACTATTATGCCTTCTAGCTGCATTTTCCAGATCATCGGCAATTTTATCCATGGCCTCCACTTCACACCTCCTTAGTTCCGATTTTAATGCTTTCTCTTCTTTCTTTACATTCCTTTTATTTTCATATGATACATCACTAAGATAATTCTTGTACAAGTCCTTTCTTCTTTTTAATAAACATAATGTTTTTTCAATAATATTCTTATCTGCAGTCCTAGGTTTCTTCCCTAAGACACCTTCAGTAACTTCACCAATCATTTTTCTAAAGTTACTCCAACCATCTTTTACATTGTCAAATTTCGAACTCTCACGTTTAGTATTCAATTGTTCCCGGAAAGTTTCTATCAAATTCTCATCCTGGAGTCTACCAACATCATAACTTTCCGGAGGTAGTTACCCTTCCGAAATTTCAGCTTTAAATTAACCCTAGACACTATTAGATGGTGATCTTTACTTTTAAAATCAATGACGGCACTCTCATATACCCTAGTATCTTGTATTGATCCTGCCAATCTTCGGTTTACTGTGGCATAAACAATAATGTTTGCTGTCTTAACACCACGTGAATACCATGTTATCTTATGAGCCATTTTATAACCAAACATCATATTAGTTATATCTGGATTGTTATACCTACAAAATTGCAAAAGTCTTTATCCATTACTGTTTTCTTTTCCTACACCAAATTTGCCTAGGCAAGAATAACCCATCTTTCCCTATTTCTACTGACCTGGCCGTTAAAATCTCCTAGTAAAAACATAATATTTCTACCTGGGACCCTGTCTATTTGCTCATGTAACTGTAAGTAAAATTTATCTGAGTCACTAGTATCTCCGTCAGTCGGTTTTACACGGGCATATACTACTATAATTGATACCCTGAACTTTTTAGTCATAAGATGAGCAATTAGTATTCTATTATGAATACCTTCCCACCCTAAACAAGACTTAGCAGCTTCCTTATTCATCATGAGCCCTACTCCATGTCCATGTACCCCATCCTTCCTACCTGACTAAATAAACTCTATATCACCTAATTTCATGCTTCCTACCCCTGGGATATGAGTTTCTGAAACTCTTAATAAGTCTAGTTCGAATCGTCTGAAATCGTCAGTCAAAATGTCGATACGATAGTCATTTTTTTACATCGTAATATTCCAAGTTTCAATTTTCATGTTTTTTAAACATTGAAATTATTTTGGCCTCAGTAAAAACACTGATCCCGGATACCAGTGCAAGACGGGCATCACATATCTTCTTAAGTCTACACCGAAGTGCTTAGAACTGGACAGCAAGAAGTCCCTGGGACCTCCAGTATGAATGGAGGCTTTGTGCAATCTTGGATCCATCTTGGTCACAATATGGTTTTCAGCTCTTGGCGATGCTCTTCTATCAACAAGAGTCGAAATCCTGCACAGACAATCTCAAGTCTATTACCTCCGACTCATAGTATATTCATGCCTACAGATATTATGCTACTACGGATAGGCAGCCCATAGTAGATAAATTAGCTAGGAAGAGGTTTTCAGCCCGAAAACGCCCGTCAAAACAGACCAAGCCCAGAGTAATTGTCCATTAATCAGAATCCCATTAGAATCCTGTGTCGTTTACTAGGCTATAATTTCCTCCTCAAGTGGGAGTAGAGTTGACCGCAAGGTCCCCAGTCTTGCAGGTACCCCGAAAGGGTCGAGGCAGCTCTTTGCAGAGGCCGTTGCCCATAGATCTGGATCTTACGCGCTGTCACAGTTGTCTTCCTATAAAAGATTCTCCTGCGATGATGTTCTGCATCACCTTGCAATTTAACCCGTTACTATGAGAACGTTTGTAATTCATGGGACGTGTGGACACACCGGTGGGCCCCATTGAGTGTATATTTGAGGGGCCTTCTTCCTCCTCCGCCTGTATTTATGGCCCCGGGCGAGGGTGCCCTGTTTCTATTATGGACCCCCAGGGCTCATACTAAAAATATTATTGTTAAAAATATAACAAGTTTACTAGAAATACATTTTACCACCCGAAACTATTTAATACTACTACTACTACTACTACTAACAACAACTCACCGCAGCACCAAGCCGCCTGAGGCCAACACAGCTACGCACGCTCCTCCTCCACCCAAATCTATTCAAAGACTTTTGTAGATTGCATATTAAAATAATGTGCATATGAATATGGCAACTCTTAAAATGCGTTTTGCCATGGAAATAAAATTTTCCTTCAAAAGATTAATAACTTGATTATTACTGAGTTGACTAAAGTTTAGGGTTATGTGTAAACAGAACATCGAATACCATATTATACTTCCGTGACAAAATCAAAAGTACCTTCAATAATCTTTTAAACACACACTTTTTTGTACTTATTTAATTATTTTATCACAAAATGATGGATTTCCCACAGACAGCAAGTCTATCAAAGTTAAATGAGAGATAACCATAAGATGTTCGCTAAGATGTAGGGTGTAAGAGAAATTCCGCGCTGAGAAATGGGGAATAACCGTTCTATCCCTGGAGTTGGAAAGCTGAAATTAGGTGATATAGAATTTATTTACTCATGCAGGAGGGATGGGGTGAAGGCAGGAATTAGTCCTCATGATGAATAAAAATATGATAAATCTTGTTCAGGTTTGAAAGGTATTAATAATAAAATGGTAGTTGCTCATAACATTGCTAAAAATGCAGGATATCAGTTAAAGTAATATGTGCCCCTATAGAACCAGTTGATAGAGATAGTAGTGAATCAGATGAGCTTTATTTACAGCTACAGGAGCAAATAGAGAGGATCTCAGGCAGAAATATCGTATTTTATTATGACCTGGTCGGTAGAAAAAGGGATAGAGGGTATCCTAGCCTAGGCACATTTGGTGAAGGAAAAGGAACCAGTAATGGTAACAGACTGCTCCAATTTTGCAGGTATAAAAATCTAGTTATAACCAATGTACAGTAATTGGTCAAAAAATGACCCATAAGTTAACATGGTATTCATATGATGGTAAGACACATCACCTTATTGATTATATTATTGTAAACAGATGGCTAGCAGGATCAATACAAGATACTAGGATATATAGGAGTGCTTTTATTCATATTAAAAATAAAGATCACCATCTAGTAGTGTCTAATGTTAATGTAAAGCGGATATTTAGAAAGAGTAAATACCTTCCGAAAGCAAAGACGTTGGTAGACTCCAGGATGAGAATTGGAGAAATTTTCTAGGAACAGTTGACTACTAGACTAGAGAGTCTAAAGTTTGACCACATAAAAGATGGATGGAACAATTTTAGGAAAATAATTTGTGAAGTCGCTGAGGAAAGAAAGAAAATTAGAAAGGCAGCTGGGAATAATGGCGAAAATGGTTTACGTTTACAGAGAGGGAGAAAGCGTGTACAAGGATTATTCGAGTGATATATCATATCAAGATAAAAGGATGTAAAGACAATGGAGAAAGAATTAAAACATGAATTATGGAGATGTGAAGTCGAGGCCACGGATAAAATTGCTGAAGATCTGGATGATGCAGCCAGATGACATAACAGTAAAATATTGTAATAGCATGTTAATAAATTGATAGGGATTGACAAACTTGTCCGAGTTAAATAGAGGAACGGGGCCAGAATTAGTGACAAAGAAAGAGTGAAAGTGAGATGGGAGGACCATTTCGAGAATGTACTAAACCGTGACAGAGTTACAGAAAAAGATATAGATAAGAGCGAAAAATTTTGCGATACTTTTGATGTGAAGGAAGATTTATTTTGCGCGAAAAAATTAATGACGGCACTAAAAGGATTAAAAAATGATAAGGCTGCAGGTGCCAATAGTGGTAATTGAGTTTTTTTAAATATGGTGGTTGTAAAATTAAAAATAAATTACTGAAGATTATGAAATTGATTTTTTAAAAAAGGGGAAGTACCTAGCGATTTTAGACCCCTCAATAAGACACGCGAAACGAGCGAGTTTGGAAATTTTAGAGGCATTAGCTTGGTTTCTATAGAAAGAAAATTACTTAGTATGATGATACTTTGTAGACTTAAAGATTCTGTGGGTAAAGTTTTAAGAAAAGAACACTGTGGTTTTACGAAGAGGAGAGGATGCAACAACCGAATTCCCTCGACCAACTCGAAAAACTCTAATTAAACCCCTCCATGAGAAAATTGTTAAGAGTGAGTCAGGTAATTTTAGAGGCATTACCCTGGGTTTTGTAGGAAGCAAATTACTCAGTAAAGCGATACCTTAGAGATGCTGTGAACAAAGTTTTAAGATCAGAACAGTACGGGTTAAGGGTACAGGAAGCGTCGACCAAATGTTCACTCTTAGATTAATAATTGAGAAGCGCTTGAGTCATCCAACCCTTTTAGTTCTCAGTTTTGTGAATTATGAGGAAGCGTTTGATCTAGGTCATAGAAGAATTTTAACGAAGGTCTTATCCTTGTAAACCAAATAAATAAATTAAAGTGATTAGTGTTATACACGAGAATAAAATGATGTTAGTAGCTGGATTCCTATTAAATCAGGAATTAAGCAAGGTTGTGTTCTATCCCCATTTATATGGATCATTTTGATCGACTCTGTCCTAAGGAGCAGAAAACATGGGATCAATTGGCTAAGTAAAACTCTCCTAGGCTTAAATTTTTAAGCATCCTAGATGAAAATGTTAGTACAATGAATGAATTTTTGGAGGTTTTGAGAGTTCAGGGTGCAAAAACAGGTTTGTAATTAATGTTAAAAAGACTAAGTCACTAAGATTAGGAATAAGTGAAGGTGAATAGGTGATGCTGGGTAACGAAGATCGATCAAGTGGACAGCTTCTCTTACCTAGGTAATATTATTAGTAAAGACTGTGGGTGCAGTGAAAATATTAAGAGTAGAATAGCCAGGGCCTGGGTGCTTTTTTTTCACAGTTGAAAAAAGTTTGGAAGAGTAGAAAAATAAGTCTTCAAACCAAGATTCAAATATTGGAAGGTACAATAACAGTGATCAAGTATGGTTCGGAAGCGTGGGCACTTCGAAAGACGGAGAATGAATTGATAGGTGTTTTCCAGATACCGATTTGACTGACCACATCTCTAACAGTAAGCTGTACGAAAATCTGGTTCAATCCCACTTTCTAGGACTATAATGAGAGAAAGGCTGGGATGACCAGTTCGCGTTATCCGGATGAAGGATGACAGATTACCAAGGATCGTCTTTGTAGGCCAACCTTCTAGGTCCAAACAAAAAGCAGGTCATCCCGATTGGAGTGGGAAGATATCGTAAGAAAAGAATTAAGAGAAATAGAAACTTCTTGGGAGGGTGTACAAAGGGAGGCTTTAAACAGATTGGCATGGAGGAGGACCGTGCGTAGCTCCGCGGCCTCAAGCGGCTTGGTATTGTAGTGAGTGGTTAGTAGTAGCAGCATATACTATGCGCAGATAAATACATACGATAAAACATCAATAAGTCTAATCTCAATGGTTTACAAAACTTCTGGTTAACAGAACTCAAGAAGCTGAAGTTTGTCTATATGCCTAAAAGTCGATTAGAACAAATCCGAGCAATCGAAGTTCGACTGCACATGCTGATGTTTTCAAACTTCCAGTCTACCGATTAAAAGCACCAATAATAATTTGTAAAATTAATAGTAACTGAAATTACGATCTCCTGCAGAAGAATAACTGTAACAAATGCAATAAATAAGGATAAGTGTACAATAAATGTAAAAAAAGATAAGAGTTATAAAGTACAATAAATGCAACAAGCAGAATTCTAACTCATTGGGACGAACTTAAGTACAAAATGAATTTAGGTAGGTTATTTAGTTTAGGAATTTGATACATAAAGGATGCGTAAAGCTATCAACTAGGTACAGGGGCGTCGTTTGGGGGTGACAAGGGGGCAGTTGCCCCCCCCCCAATAATGTGGAGAAAAAATATTATACATCCAATGCCTTCTGAATATCCCGATATGGACCCCTCTTGCCCCCCCCCCCCAATAAAAATTCTGGAGATTCGCTCCTGACTAGGTATACTAACAAAATTACACCTTTATATGGTACAACATTGCTTTTGAATATTTTTCTTTGATTATATTATTCTTCTTCTTGTGTTTTCTTTATTTTGTTGTTTCTTTTTTTGTTACGAATGGATTAAAAACAATTAAATACTTCTATATCCTATGCCCAGGCAAATACATATGATGTGGCAAAATAGCCCTAATCTCAACGGGCTGCAAAACCTCTAGTTAAAAAAAACTCAAGATGCTGAGGTTGAGCTAGATTTCTAGAAGTCGATTAGAACAAATCCGAGCAATCAATGTTTGACTGCATATGTTAGAAGTAATAACAAAAAGTAACAATACGCCCCACAAACATTCTAATCAGAAAAAGGGAGTTTGTCCCACCACCAGCTCTAATTCTTGCTTTTAAAAAAAAAAATAATTGTTATCATCGATATATAATAAATAAGTACCTTCATTATCATAGGATCCAGCAACAGACCTTGAAATGTAGCCAGGTACAATGGATATAAAAGCGGCAGCAAGAAGACCTGCACCAGTATCCTAAAAAAAAAAAAAAGAAACGCTAAATTATAATAGAAAATGCCATTTTTCTCAAGTTTGGCTGAATGGTTTTACTTCCTGAATAATAATAATAATAATAATGATAATAAAAAAAACGACATAACGCTAAAACCCAAAAACAAGTCTTCTTATGTACTAGCAGTTCCATTTCCAGATTTTCGTTTCACGTTCTGAACGTCACTTACTACTACAGTTGACAGCTCCTTGCATCACCAACACTGTGGAGCATGTGGAGGGCACCACAGCCACCGTTGCCAACGCTTTGAGATGAATTATACTGGTTTTCTAACCACTATCCAAAAGATACTTTGGAGGACAGTTACAGCATTCTACGTCCCTTTTCATTTCACAGACAGCATACTAAAATAAGCTGAAATGCAAATGACTTTTTTTTTCATTGATAACCCCATCCTCTCTCAGAAGCCAGTTTTGAGTAGTTATATTTTTCGTGTGATGATTAGTTTTGAAACTCGTGGAGATTTCCTTTTGTGTTGCGTCGACGAAAATCCCTTTTTTCTTAAATCCCCAAGCAGTAATTTGGAGATTTTCAAAAATTTGAAAAAATAGAAGTTGACCCAATAAATGCAGCCCAAATGTACCCGAAATGAGGACTATACCATGATATGTTTAAATATACTGCATTGTACAAGGACCTCTAAGTTGTACCAAAAATGGTACAATTGTACCGCGCCACTCCTCCACCAGTTTGTCCAGAGATTCAAACTCTACTTCCTCCCATGAAGTTCCCCCTTCCTTTCACTTTGTCCTTATTGCCACTTCCCAACTCCTACTTTTTGCTTATCTGGAGCTGGATTGGCAAAAACACAATTCTTGGCAAGCTATTATCATACATCTGTATAACGTAACCTAATCTTCTTAATCTTTTCTTTTTCCTTACAGCCATAGACAATGGGATCAGCCAGATTTTCAAAATTTCTCAAACGAGTCCCCATCACTAGTATATCTATTACACTTTGCCCACTGTGTGGGTATTGGTGAAAACGTTTTGCATTTTTAGGGAATTCAAAGAATTCGAAGATTTAAGGAAATATATTTTTCGAGAATGTTTTATTAATAATACTGATTGGATAAGAATAATGAGAAAGGGGGTTAAGGAAAATTGAAAGTTTCGGAAATTCCTGATACTAGAATTGTACTATGTGGCCATGCTTTCATTGTCCTTAAAAATTGTGCCCGTTAAAACCTAGAGATTACCTGAATACCTTGTTTTTACATGTTTCTCCTGTTGCTTATGAAAATCCTTCATAGTTTGATTGGGGAAGATTGCAGTTGGCTTATTATATTTAATTCAGCCACCAGTTGTATATTTTCAGAAGATTACTTTTTCTTTTGTCCCACTTAATAGCTCCTTTAGTTATTTATTGAGAGAATTTGTTAGCAGTGATGCAAAATTATGTCACAATGTGAATATGTATGACAAGCCATAGTGCTTATTGGATTTTTTTTGTGAAATAAACACATAAATACCCTTTCCACAGTCAACACAAAACAGGCGAGGAAACTTTCAATAACTGGTTTATACTTTTATGCCTGGCATCTACAAAATATAGTGGCATATAAAAATAAATCCAGTGTCTTTGTATTTTTAAATGAGAAAAAAACACTATAAATAGGGAATATATCTCCTCTAATCCCTATTTAGAGGACTTCTCAAGCTTATACAGGTCAAATCCTTGTTGGGAGAGATGATCAAAGGATTCTTTTTTATTTTATTTTTTTTCTGCAACAAAAAGGAGGCGGGAGCTCTTTTGGAACAACCTAAGAGTTGATCCTCCGTAATCCTTTTTTTTTATTTTTTTTTTTTTTTTTTTTTTTTTTTTTTTTTGTAGCTACCGATTTATTTTGTCTCATATTTTTTTTTTCTTAATAAATTGCTTTTACTACTACTACTACTATGTGAAAATATGAATGTCAATTAACCACTACTACTTTTACTACTACTACTACTATGTGAAAATATGAATGTCAATAAACCACTAGCTATAACTGAAATTTCATAATTGTAAAAACTTCTGAGTTATAGATCCCAAGTTAATTTTAGGCTTTTGGAAAAGTTAAAAATCACTATGAGGTAAAATATAAATGTACGATAAAAGTATGGAAAAAAATAATTAACAAGCCCCAAGTGACACTTGAGCTGGTCACAATGTTTAGTTCCTATACCCCAGATATCAAATTCAACTAGATACGTGCAATAGAGACTCACATGAATTTCTCTTGTTAACAGAAAAGTCGCAACTGTTGTTAGACTAGAAAAAAATGGGGCCAAGAAGACACAAACATCTTTTATATCAACTGATATATGAAGCCAGTTCATGATATGGTAAAGCAGAGCCGATGTTACCATCAATCCAGGGTAAATGGTACCTGAAAACAAGATGAAATTTAAAATGGATCATACAAACCACTGTTTTAAAGTATATTACTCGGTCACACAATAGTGCCCCTGGATAATGCTAAAGTATATGAAGGAGAGAGATAAAAAAAAGTGGTGGATACAGAGAGAGAGAGAGAGAGAGAGAGAGAGAGAGAGAGTTAGAGAGAAAGAGGGAAAAAGAGAAGACAGAGAGAGACAGGCAGACAGAGAGAAAAGGAAAGAGAAGCAAAACGTTACCTGCTTAAACCGGCGGTTATGAGATTGATAGAGATTTTAGGATTAGAATTTAAGAGGATTGCTCCAAGAACAATTGGATATAAAATTGAAGAGTAAAAGGTTTGATAGGTTGCCCTAGGGCATCTGAAGCACAGCTCATTTGAAAGCCACTCAATCTTACCGTCACTAACTAGTAGCCATCGCGCAAAAAGTGGGTTAGCATAGTAGCAATCTGTTCAAAGAACTATACAATAAGACCGAAAGCACCGTCATTGTAAACGGCCAACTCTCATCACATTTTTCAAATTAAAAACGGTGTTCAGCAAGGTTGCGCTGCTGCTCCCGAACTCTTCAACTGTGTCATGGACCATGTTCTCAAAACTCTGCTGCTGCATCCATTTGGCATCCACTTCGCTGACGATGTTGCATTTGTATGCGAAAATCTCGCAGACATCAAAACTACCCTGGAGACGATAGCATCTGCTGTAGAAAAACTTGATTTAAATGTAAACTGGACCAAAACCAAATTACCTATGGATAAGACACCATGCAGCCCCCTGACAACTATAGAAGTATGTGGCCAAGATGCAGATATCAGTAAGGGTGGGAAAGGCGAACGCCGTTTTTGGCTGCCTTCTGTGAACCATATTCCACAAACCCCAGATCAGCCGTCTCACGAAAGCTCGTATATACTCTGCCTCGGCAGCAAGTATTTTGTTGTACTCGTCAGAGACTTGGCCTTTGACTTATTCGCAGATGATTAAGGTAGATGCTGTCCAGACAAAACACCTCCAAAAAATCAAAAACGTTAGGTGGCTCAACAGAGTACAGAACAAGAATATCCTCCAGTCCTTTAAATTACCACCCCTGTCAGAACAGCTTGAATCACGCTCGCTGCGTTGGTATGGTCATTTACTTCGCCTACCCACTGAAATAACTGCCCAACTTATATTCGATTTCGATCCAACTGCAAACGGCTGGAAACGCCCCAGAGGTACACCACGTATGAGATGGGCGGATATCATCCGCGATCGACTCACAGCATGGGGCATTGACCCCACCGAAGCTCCTACCCTCGCCCAAAACAGGCCATTCTGGAGACGACTAACGGCACTGACGTCTGGTTCCCTCTAAGCTGACGACACTGCCAAGCAAGAGCTACAAGTAAGTAAGAAATAATAGCAATACTACTTGGCAGGTTTCATGGCCTAGTAAAACTTGTTGGCAAATTTTGTCTAAAAATACCATTTTTACATTTAAAAATACTTTTTGCTCAGAGAAAAGCTGGCAAAATTCAAATTTTGCCACTGGCAGCTTTAAACCTTTCCCATACCTGACTGGTAGTGTTGTAAATAGTAAAATTGGGTATTTTACTGTAATTTTACGGACCCCCGTAAAATTTTAACCATTTTACTATAGTACGCATTTTACCGGTATTTTACATATTTTACTAACATATCTTATGGCGCGTTGAAGTTATCATCGTAAAAAACTACCCAAAGGGTGGGAGAAACAGGTTATGATATGATATTGTTATTTTGATTTTTACTGGAGATACAGCAGGGTGTACAAACAAGTAGTATAATTGTTAATTAAACTCATTATTTCATTGTGAAGTTTTTATAATTGAGGGATAATTTAATACTTAACTAGCCCTTCTCTTACAGCATATCACCTTATGTGTGTGTTTTCATGAACAGTGTACGCAACCTTTCCACTAAAAAAAATTATAGAGAGCAATATCATTTGGCCTGTGGGTCTGTAGCAATGTTTCCTAGTCTAAAGCCTAGAACACACGTAGCTTTGTCTGGCACCAATTTGGTAAATCGGTGCTGATTTATGAAGAAAACAGCAGTGATTTGAGCTTGAAATTTGTTTGTAGGTTTTGGTGCCCATTTGCGAAAACAGTGCCAAATTTCATCGTGATCTTAAAAAAGGAATCCTCAATCGTTTCCTTCTCTTCAGCATGAAAATCAAAAGATCTGAATAAAAGTAATAATAACAGTTAAATATTTAATAATGAAAAAATTTGCATTTCATTAGATTTGTCTTAATGAAATAAATTTATGAGAATAATATAAATTTTATGAATAAAAGAACTTAAAAATAATAAAGAAAGAACAAAATAATAAGTTGAGATCAACCATGTCACTATTGATCGACAGCAGTTGACAAATGGTGTCTGCGTCCATGATTGTTAGTTTGGAAAATCTCGCACAAAGAGCATTTTCGTTTGTACTGCTGTCGTTTGCCCACTGACCTGCTGAAAGAAGTGCCCGAAAAAAGCTACGTGTGCTCTAGGCTTAAGTTCCAAGAAAAAATTGGACCGTTAAACATTGGGCCGAAATTAACACCTGTCTTTGACCCTCAGCAAACCAAAGTCCATTTGTTATAAATAAATAAAATGAGTCATGATCGAATTTATGTGTCCTAATCTAATTAGTATTCTAATAAGACTCAAATTCATTTATGTTAAGAAAATTTCTACCTACAGGTTTTCAAAACAGAGGAGAGTTATTTGCCTTTTTAAGCCTAGGAAAATCAAAATCTTTAAAAATTTTTATTAAGAGCTGAAAAAAGATAGACAAAAAAAAAAATGCTCAACTGGTCTTCAAGCTACAGGGCAACTTTATCCTATATTTTCTAGGCAATACTGTATTTTACCACTTTTACTGACCGGGTTTTTATTTTACAGTGTTTTACAACAGTACTTGCTTGACATTACGCTGATGAAATATTTATCATTTCCTCTACAGCAGGAACAAACTGAAGATACTTAAATCCCAATTTAACAGCAAATCTAACTGTTGCAATGTGAACTATAGGGATCGGCAGCCCCTCCCCCTTCTCACATATGGAATATTTTCACTTTGATTTAGGTTTTAACAGTTAGACCCCCCCCCCTTCTGCCGAAAATTCCTCCCAATATATTTCTGTATAATTTCCCAATAACAAGTCTCATCTATAAATAATGGCCAAATTGCAAAGCTCACAACCCTTTCTCCAGGGATGGTGGGGGTCATCAGAGTCATAGTTACTAGATCTTTTAACAATGTTGAATCAAATAACTATATTAAAATTTTGATTGGATGTCATTGGGGAAAAAAAGAAGTATGGGAAGGGGCTAGTTCCGCTTAAATCTTTTTGGTCTCTTAAAAAAACGTAGTGGAAATTCTTATTACTGCTGAAATGAGCCCTCTCCCAGTCTTCTAGCACCATTGGTTTGAAATAGTCATCCCTTGAAAAAAAGCGAATAATTTAATTCCCAGTGTCGATAGGAGTGACTGCCCCTCCCTCCACTACACCTCTAGATCCATCGCTGAATCATTTAGAGAGCTTGTTTTTCCTTTTTAAATCTCCCATTAGTTTTTTGTGTTTAATTATAAGTAACCGATTAGCGAATTTATAGATGACTATACAGGAATTTTAAGCGTATAATGCAGAAGTAGATTTAATGATAAGACCTTCAAACGACGAAGCGGCGATTTTGCCTAGGGGCATTCAGATCAGAGAGGGAAGACATTTTGATTGTGATGGTAAGTATTCAGTTTAGTTTATTAATATTGATAACTTGTGTCTTATGTGTAATTTATAGATGACTATACAGGAATTTTAAGCAAACT
Organism: Artemia sp. Qi Xiang Cuo; assembly: GCF_049724085.1. Classification (NCBI taxonomy): domain Eukaryota; kingdom Metazoa; phylum Arthropoda; class Branchiopoda; order Anostraca; family Artemiidae; genus Artemia; species Artemia sp. Qi Xiang Cuo. The sequence goes on along the minus strand of NC_142806.1, from coordinate 60,845,010 downwards.
TTCTCCTTTAAAAACAGTACAAGCAGCCTAACTTCTTTTCTTTCTTGTGTGTCTCATCATATCTTTTACACTGTATATTTTAGCATAGTTACAAATATGCAAGCCTGACATTCTGGAATAACAGAATAAACAGTTCAACCAGAAACGCCAGTCATACCAGTGGTGGAAAGTGTTCATGCTGCAATGGTATTCTGTTGTGATGTGGTTTCTGTTGTGTCTGATATTCTGATGTGGTTTGATACAATCATTCCTTGACAAAAAAAAATGACAAGAAAACAAATGCATAAACATGCATCTGTGATTTTTCTTCAGACCAAAATTACGAAATTCCACATTTTTGTAGATAGGAGCTTAAAACCTCTCTCATATGCTGAATCTGATGGTGTGATTTTCATTAAGATTGCTTGACTTTATGGGGGTGTTTCCCAAATTTAATGGAAATCATGCAAATTTTCTAAGGCTTGTAACTTTTGATGGGCGACACTGAACTTAACGAATTTTAAAAATTTTGAATCAGCATAAAAAATCAATTATTCTGATGTATCAACTGCTATCAAAACTCCTTATGTTTATGATTTTTGGTTATTAATGGGCCAAGTCAATCATTGCTTATAGTTTGTTAGCATGAACTGTTTGATCTTGCTGTATTTGTGATGTAAAGCCATATTATGACTGACTATTGTAACTAAAACACTATCACCTGTATAAATATTTGAATCATAAAATATAATAAAAATACAAAATTAAATAGATAATGTCTTTACTCTATGTTCAGAATAAACAAAAAAGGGTTACTAAAACAGAAACAGTACTGATGCTTACTTTGGCCACAGTGTCATTAACGATAGGAGAGCAAATAACTAATAATCAGTATCTAGCTTAACTTCTAAATTAACAAAACGGAATTAATCAATAGTAAAAAAAGATTTCAATAAAATTAAGACATATGTATAGTCATTAGACAAATAGAACAGTTTAGACTACAATTACTTAACCACAATTTAGGCTACAACAGAGATAATACAAAATGAAAATTACCCCCAATGATTCTTCCAAGAGGGTACCATGCTCTGTCATCAAACCAATTCAAGAAGTTATAGAAACCTTCTTCTGCAAGATATTTAGTAGTTCTATAGTTGAAGTATGGATCAAACTCATGGATAACACTCTCAAACCTCAGAACAGAAAAGAGGCGAATTGCAAAGGCTGAAAAAAAAAGAATAATTTTGTTTTGCAAAAAAATTGGCAATTAACACTGCCAACAAATAACAAGCAAATGAAGATCTATAACTAAGGGATTGAAATAGCACCAAATTTGTAGAGTTTTTAAAGTGAAAGTTACAATATAATACTATAGTTGCAACATAAGCATTTTAAAACAGGACTAAATATATAGACCAAACATTAAAAAAATAACACCCACATTTGAGCAGGGTTTGAAGCTGAGGATTTCTCAACATGTTGATGATACGACTAATCATGCAATATGAAGGCAAAAAACGAAAACATAATCAGCAACATTTTACAAACTAATACTACTACTACCAGTGCTTCCACTAAATCAGATTTTTGGCACTTCGGTAGGAAAAAAAATTAGATACCAGGATTCCATATCTTCAATTTAGTCTATTCAAGATTGACTGCATCTGTCATTAAGATGTGTGGTTCTTACTTCATGATCCTGTCTCAAAGATTGGAATGATTTTTCAGTAAAATTCTGGTTTAGCTACTTTTCACTATCTTGGAAAGGGGTTAGTTTAGGAAAATGAAACTTTCAGGGATGGGTCTACAGACTATTGCACGGCCTTGGAAGGTATTTCAAAGTACCCACCTCCACTCCTTCTTCCTCTATTGCTACCAATACTACATTTGAGCAGGGTTTGAAGCTGAGGATTTCTCAACGTGTTGATGATAAGACTAATCATGCAATAATGAAGGGAAAAAACAAAAACATAATCAGCAACATTTTACAAACTAATACTACTACTACCAGTGCTTCCACTAAATCAGATTTTTGGCACTTCGGTAGGAAAAAAAATTAGATACCAGGATTCCATATCTTCAATTTAGTCTATTCAAGATTGACTGCATCTGTCATTGCATCTGAATTTTTCTAACCAAATCAGATTTTTGGCGCTTTGGTAGGAAAACATTAGATACCAGGATTCCATATCTTCAATTTAGTCTATTCAAGATTGATTGCATCTGTCATTAAGATGTGTGGTTCTTACTTCATGATCCTGTGTCAAAGATTGAAATGCTTTTTCAGTAAAATTCTGGTTTAGCTACTTTTCTCTATCATGGAAAGGGGTTAGTTTAGGAAAATGAAACTTTCAGGGATGGGTCTACAGACTGTAGTATGGCCTTGGAAGGTATTTCAAAGTACCCACCTCCACTCCTTCTCCCTCTAGAGGGCCCTGACCCATGATGACCTTTAAAAAAATTTTAGGTTATAAAAGTGAAACATTGCAAAATAGACCTTCTGCTTAAATAAAGTACAACAAAACATTTTTTCAGCTACACAAGTTAGCTCAGTCCCAATTTATAAGGTTTTAAAGGTATGCAAATACATTTCCTAAATTAAAAAAAAAACCATTGATATGGCATGAAATTCTACTTATATAATAGGAATTACATTTTCTGAACTAAAGCCAGAAAAAAGAAACTGATAACTGACAATAAAGGTAATAAAAAATAAATAATTAAAAAATAAAAAAGAAGAAGGTAAAATGTTGTTTTGTCAAAATTTCAATAGGTTAACAAAGAAGCTTGGCAATACCTTCCCAGAGTATGTTTTTGGACCTGCTTAATGAAAGTTTCATTGTTCTGACATAACCCCTTTCCGAGATAGTGAAAAGTAGCTAAGCTAGAATTTTACTGCTTTTCTTAAGATTAGGCTCAATCTTTAAATTTGTGGCCAAGATAAGGCTCTACTGTTGTCTATCTGTATATTTGAAATTGTTGGTGTTTTGTAGGCCTATGGTTAAAACATTCAAGCCAATCACAAACTTGTTGGAAATATTTTGACACACCCAGTGGTGATATAACCCACTTTTTAGATGGTATGATAAAGATTTTACAATTATTTAACTGCTAAAGGGTGGATTAGCTGGCCAACTACTCAGTATCTTACCCTACATTTGAATTCAGGATCAAATCCTGAAAATATAAATATTTCTTAGCTATCTGATGAGTGAGTTAATCAGAAAATTTACCAGCAGGCCTTATTTTGGTAAATAGATACTAGATTCCATAACTGAGGTAGAGACAAATTGAGTACACTACTTAACACAGTTTATCTTCATTCTCGGTGCGAACAAAAAGCTCCTCCCACTTATTTGTGTACTTATGGATTAGTGAGTATGTGTTAATCAATGAGAAATGATTAGATAGTGCATTATTCGTAATTGCGAAAGCAGAAAAAAACTTGGTAAGCCGGCCAAGTGGTTTACAACTGTCCCATCTCATAGATATGGCTTAATTTATATACAAATTATGACAATCTATTATTTATATACAGTGGACTCAACTGATTGACCTATGTAGGATTTTATAAAAAAGGGGGCGGGGTTGATGAAATTTGTAAAAATAAGGAATTTTTTTTCTTCTAATAACTGGTGAAATAGATGTGATGGTTTCAGGGGCGGATCTAGGATTTTTTTAAGGGGAGGTGCAAATAAGGTTGATCCAATAAACTTACGTTAGGAGCAAGTTTAATCAATGCAAACTTACGTTAATTAGGTAAATTACACTTCTTTAGACTACGTTAGAAGAGGGTACACCTCGCCCTCCCCCCTCTGGATCTGCCACAGGATGGTTTATCATTTTTTTCACGTCGTGATATTTATTTTCTCAGACTGAAGTTCCTGTGATACTTGAAAAGGCTAGTTACCTGTTTTGGCGGAGAGCCGAGATAAGACTAGTTTCGTTTTCAATTGATGTTTTCGTATGAAATGGGCAGACCTTACCTGAACTTTAAACAATAAACACCTCTGTTTGAAAAATTTTGCACTTTGTGAATTTAGATAGCGATAAGGGTTCCTGATTGAGACCAATTTTAGGACTTGGGTTCTAATTATTGGTTGCTGTGGTAAAAGTTGCAACAATAGCCCTATCCAAGAAAATACCAAACGTCTGTTAAGAAGTGTTTTTCGTAAAATTCTTAGGGAGTTTTCAGAAAATTGAAGGACATCACACATTTTAGTGGCAGATCCAAAATTTTACGGGGCTTTATGCTAGAAAAGCTCCTATTATAATATATTCTTCCAGTTTGTTTACCAGAAAATAAATACCAGAAAATAAAATAAATAGGAGGGGAAAGCCTAGGCTTCTATTTCTACTGATCTTAAGTTTAATTTGGCCCTTACTTTTCTTTAAAAAAAAACTTTCTTTTTCGTAAAGTTTTCGTAGTATATATATATATATATATATATATATATATATATATATATATATATATATATATATATATATATATATATATATATATATATATATATATATATATATATATATATATATATATATATATATATATATATATATATATATATATATATATATATATATATATATATATATATATATATATATATATATATATATATATATATATATATATATATATATATATATATATATATATATATATATATATATATATATATATATATATATATATATATATATATATATATATATATATATATATATATTTTTATATATATATATATATATATATATATATATATATATATATATATATATATATATATATATATGTATCGGCGCGTACAAACAGCTCCTCTCATTTGGTCTGCCATTAGCGGTCCAATTACCCTGGAACACGTATTTTGGCAGAAACTTTCTCAAAATACCTTTAAAACCAACTCGCGACTTCGAAACCAACTTGTAACAAACAGCTCCTCTCATTTGATCTGCCATCAGCGGTCCAATTACCCTGGAACACGTATTTTGGCAGAAACTTTCTCAAAATGCCTTTGAAACCAACTTGAGACTTCGAAACCTATTTTTAATTCCTAAAAACATCTAATAATAACATTGCACTACTAATTACCGATTTTCATGTATGTATTGGAATAAATTAATTTAAAATTAGTTTCATCAAAATTAGTGTTCCAACGTTGAAGCCAAGTTTCGCGTTCAAGAGAGATCTGACTTGTCTATCCGTGAAAAGATCTAATGTCGCTTATGTTTATAAGTTCTCTGAAGCACTCGCACCTCGGTCCGGGTTTTTATAATGGGTGAGATAGGGAAAGATCATACTGCTAATTATATAAACTGTGCTACTTAATGTGCTTCTGATAGGCTGAATATATAGGTTACACGATTCAATTGAAGACAAGTGATGTGAAGCACAACAATTGTATTTAAATAAACTAGAGTGTATAGGTAGGAAGGGGACAAATATAGGGGCTTGAACAATTTTAGAAAGAACTAATATATCAAACTGAATATTTGGTGTATATTAATTGCTGAAAACTCATCAGTTCAAAATTTTACTGTTATTTTAATGTTTATTTGCAATATGAAGTACAAAAAAAAATACTTGTAATACAATTTGTTGTCAGCAAAGCATCAATGATACAGTAGATTTTAGACTTTTACAGTGAAAGAAGGAGGCAGTACCCAAACTCTTGTTTGTAGTGATTTTTTTTTTGTTTCAAGCTTGATTTGCCTATTCAATTTAAGTTTCACTTGTTTTAAGATTTATTTATTCATTTATTTATTTATTCAGTTATCATTTAGCGTTTGACCTGTGAACATCTATTGATATTTAAGCCGGATTAAATTTGGAGTAAATTAAAGTGGAATGCAGTGACCAACAGGGGCCAAAGGCTTTGCAAAGCCATCTGAAGAGTGTGTTAAGCATATTTGTGAAACGTGACAATGAAGACATAGACCTACTGATGTTTGTGATTCGTTCTCCAAATAATGTACCTGTTATCCCTGCTTTGGTTTATTCGAGTTTGAACACGAAATTGAATTGAATGGAACCCTCCCTAAAGACTGTTTCAAGTAAGTTTGATTCACATGATAATCACTTTCCACCACTGCCTGCATGTGCGATGCCGTCAACTGACTCTCACACCACTGTTGTTGTCTCTAAAGTGCTGCAAACTCTAAATGGCCCAAAAAACGCAAAGAAGTGCTCGATAAAGTGAGCAGTCATGACGCAGTTACCAATTTGAGTTTGTGAGGTGACAAATGGCTAATCAATTTTAGTCCTCTCATTCTTTCAAGGATATCCAGGTGTGGTGGAAGCTATGCGGCTTGGTGACACTGGCAAGGTTAAGCTTGAGTTTTGTGACTCCATGTCAAAAGCCAAGGCTATGCAAAATTGCATTAAACTTGGATATGAATAATGCCGTTCGCCAGACCATAGAGTAGCTGATTGTGCAAGTTTGGTTGCGAAGTGTGCAGACCCTCATATTTCCACCAATGACTCCCTGCCAGCTTGACGCAAGATGTATTGTGGTGAAAATCATGCCTCCTTTAGTCTAAGATGCAAAGTACTGAGAGATATCATTGCCAACAAGAAATGGTTGTGTATGTTATGATTGTTTTGCTTAATATAAATGGTACTTATGTAAGGGAGAATATGACTGATGAATTGCGTGACCAGTTTGACATAGTATGCCTTCAAGAACACCTCCAGACTTCTACTAGTATTAACGTGTTAAAACGAAATTGTAATTCCTCCGTTTTTACAACTAATGCTGAGGTTACTTTTGGTAGACCTTCTGGAGGCCTCGCATGCATTGCTAAGAATAAATGAATTTTGCTCTCTCCAGTGCATTTTCACAGTGATAAATTCATCCTTGCGGTTTGGTTTGGTAATACTGTGCTGATAAATGTGTATCTCCTGTGTAACAAAAAAACTATTTCCGCTTTAAAAACGCATATGAAAGCCTCGGCAAATCTCAAGGCTATTCTTGCGTTTGTTGTATTGACTGGTTATGATTTCATAGTCATTGGTGACTTCAACACAGATATTACAAGTCAGTCAGTTCTATCCAACATAGTCTTTGATGCTTTTTCTGCTTATAAAAGTCAAGAAAAGTGTTGATTATTCATATATTCACCAATCTGGAAGTTTGTCTAATATTGACCATTTAGTTTCCTCAGAAAATATTAATGTATCAACTGTTCTTGTCCATGAAGACGATTGTGATATTGACCACCTCTCGACTTCATTCTCTGCTTCACTAGTCGCTTCCAATTCGACTAGACAATTTACACAAAGTCCTAAGTGGTTTTACAGGAATAACTGGAGTAGAGTCAAAATTTTTTTTTTTTATTGATTAAAAAAGAACTTGAAAAGAGCTAATTTTGTACTTTATATTACTATGTTGTCTGCGTAATTGGGTTCTATAAAAGTTCCTTACCATTTGCTTCAAGTTACTGACCATTTCTCAAATGATAAGCAGTCTCTAAATGAATATTATGATAAAATAAGATGCTGCTTAAAACAAGCAGAGGCGACTGCTGTTCCTCTAGAAAAGATTAAAGTTAATCAAAAACCCGAATGGGTTTTGAACCCAGAATTAAAAGTTGTAAAGAATAAAGCTAAGTTTTGGCTATGAATATGGGTGTCTTGCGGTCGGCCAAATCGAGGAGTTGTCTTCAATCTGAAGCAAAATACCAAGCGTGCTTATAAAAAACGTTTACGGCAGTCTAGGGTATCAGGTTTTGATTTTCCTGCATTGAGAAAGGAGTGGTCTCATGTTCTGAATTTGGATAAGCTTAGTAGTAAGTTTTCTGAAAGTCCTATAGCAGTTCATACTTGGGTGTTATATTTTGCCGAAAATGATATTTTCGGCAAGGTGAAGAGGGAAGCTGAAAAGCTTTTTAGTAACCTTCTTGAGTTGTGTTTGCCTAATTGTATTTCTCAGAGTAATGTATTACCAGTTTCTAATGTTGATATTGGTCAAGTTATTAAGAACATGCAATCCAGCTCTGTTGATCAAGACAGAATTTCTTCTTATCATCTAAAAGTAGTTTGCCCTACTTTGGTAGATCACCTTCAGCTACTGTTTCAGATGTAATTCTATGGTTCCCAACAGTTTTCTCTGTGCCACAGTCACCTTGGTTTTGAAACGTGGAAAAACTTTGTCAGAGTGTAGTTCTTATCGACCAATTACTGTTTTCATGCAATCTTAGGAACATTTTCGAATATATTCTTCTCCCTTTCATTTCAGAAAATATTAATTTTGGTGAAAACCAATTTTCATCTTTGTCTTCAACTTTCATTTCTGATGGAATTGATTTCTCATATCTTGCTTAGGCAGACAATGTTCTCCTTGTCAGTTGTTCTAGGGCTGGGCTCTCAGATTCTGTTAGTTGGATCTCAGACCAGTTCAGACGGATTGGGCTTATGTCGATTATTGATAAGTGCAAATATACTTCATTTAATTTGAGTGCGAGTCTTCCTCTTAACTGTGTTTTTTTCTCTATTCCCTGTGTCTCTTCTTTTTGGTGGCTTTGTCTTCACATTACTAAAAATCTCAAAACAATTTGGGCTCTGACAGTTTCTAATGCAAAAAAAATAAAAATTCAGATAGAACAACAGCAAAATTTTAATAAATTTAAAATAAATTTCGTGTGATTTATTATCTCAATTGATCAGTAGTTGTACCGAACCAATCGTGCTCAAAACCTCCTCAGGGTCATACTGTGGTGTTTCTTTTTATCCTGAAACTTTCCCCATAGTAGAGTGCAGACGGTTTGTTATCATTGTAATATCCTTTCTTGTTTTAGTTTTGTTTTAGTTTAAAGCTTTTTCCAATAGGCAATGATTAGAAGTCCTCCAAAAAGAAAAGTCCCCCCAGATTCCACCCCAAATACCAGTGAAACTGATACCCATATTGGCTGGTCAAGCTCACTATCACAAAGTTCACATGATAGCTCCAATTCTGAGAATAGGACAATGATCGGTGTAGGGGCCAATGTCACTATAAATGATGATAATGGGTTTCAAGAGGTCCTTTCTAGAAGCTCTAAAAAAAGGAAAAAAATATCCACAATCAAAAGCATTTCCCCTCTCCCTACCCAAGATCCTCCCTCCCAAAACTTAGGAATTTACCTTAAAATTTCTCCTATTACCCCCTTTGAAATAAAAAAGATTACTGCAATAAGAGTTGCAATTTTCAAATTGCTAAAATCAATGTTCTCTCTTAATATTCACCGTGATGGATCTCTGCTAATAGCTGTCCAAAATCATAAACTAACAGACAGAATAATCAACTTAGAATCCTTTCTGAACACCCCATTTAATGCATCTCAATGTAACCTAGAACAATTCCCAACAAAAATAGTAGTTTGTGATGTTCCCCCAGAAATACCCATTCAGGAGTTAAAAGAAGGGCTCTCAGATAGGGCTGGAAACACGATCCCAGTTGAAGATGTTACCCAACTTGGTAAACCTAACTCCAATGGCCTAAAAACAAGTAGATCCTTCTTATTTACACTGAAGGGAAAAATTAACATTCCAGAAAAGTTATTCCTATTTGGGCAAATGAAACCACACAAGGAATACAAACCAAAGCCTATCCAGCGTCAGAGGTGTTTCAAACTGGGACACACAACAAACAAATGCAACGAATTTTTTCTAGAGTGTATTGATTGTAAAGCAATCTATCCTAAAGAGTTGACAACTTGCAACAACACTCAGCCTACATGTATCAATTGCAAAGGCCCACGTGAATCTACCAACAAATTACTTTGCCCTGCATATAAGAAAAGAGCACTAACACTCCAAATAGTAACAGAGAAAGCCATCCTATACCCCTTTGCAGCAATGGAAGCAAATGCTGCCCAACAATACCAAATAAAGCCCGTAATGAAACCAACCAAAACCTCCAAGTCAAACGCCCCCAATGCATCAAGTACCCCGTATAAAACACCATCCTCTAAGCCCCCTAGCTCACATCCCTATCAGAAGGAATCACCAAGTCAACAAGTCTCCTTGTCCGGTGAGATGAGGTCAGCCTGGCCCCCCTCTCAAGAACAAACAAACCAGAAACACTACCAGGAATTAACTCCGTAACTGACAAACAGGATGCACAACCAAACATGCAATTCCCAAATATATGCTTATTCATTCTAAACTTTAATGCAGTGCAGGCCATGAAAATACATCAATTACAGAAAAGAAAAATCATTGCAGAATTGGCAAAAATCTACATCCCTGATGATATGCTCATTCAAGCAAAAAAAGATCTTGCTTTACTTTTAACAAAGCTGAACATTGATACACAGTCATATGAAAAATAAATCAACAACACATCACATATCAATACTCCAGTGGAACGTAAGATCACTCACAGAAAATAAGCTAAATGAACTAATATCTTTTATGAATAATAATTCCATGAATAATGCTTGCCTCCAGGAAACTCATTTAACCCAAAATCAACAAATTAAGTCTCTGGGATATACTATCCTGAGAAAGGATAGATCTTCAGAGAAAAGGAGGTGGAGTAGCTGTATTACTAGAAAATAATATAAAATTCTGTGGCATCAATTTTCCAGATTTTGCAAATGATGTTGATGCAATTGATATTAGTGTTTGGCTGAATAATACAAAAACCTACATAATAAACTTTTATAACCCTAATGGCCAAACTACAGATGGCCTAGCTTTCTTTAAATATACAAATAATTCTGATATTTTCAAAAACATCATTATTTGTGGAGATTTCAATGCCCATAGCCTTTTGTGAGCGAATAAACATGCAAAAAAAGTCGGTAAATTCGTTGAGCATATGACTTCAGATAATAATGAATTAGCTGTCGCTACCCCTCCAAACTTGAATACATATTATAACCCCAAAAGTGGTAGATTCTCCACAATTGACCTACAAATTGTGTCATTAAATATTTTGAATAAAATTTATATAAATACAATTGATAGTCTATGTACTGACCACTTTGCTATAGTTTGCTCCCTAAATGAACCTGCTGAAACTCTATCACATACCTCCAAATATATCAGCACTAAAGCAAATTGGTCTATGTTCCAAAATAAGCAAAATGATGAAATTACAAGTTTCACCCAAAATTCATGCATTTCAAACACAACAGTTGACACACATGCTGAAGTCTTGACATCTTTACTAATAAATACAGCTAATCATGCTATCCCCAGGACAATACCCTTCCCTAAATACATTCCTAAGGCATGGTGGACAAGTGAGTGCCAAAATAAATGGAGAATAAAAAAGACAGCCAGGACAGAATTCATAAAAAAAACCATCACCTACTACATATTTAGAAAAATTACAAGCAGAATTTAATCTAAAAAGGACTATAATAGATGCTAAATAAAATTACTGGAATAATTTTGCAAATAATCTCTCCAGAGAAACACATTAGCCAATTATACATAAAGTCATAAACCACATCTGTGGGAAAAAGACTTCCCCCAACCCACTCCTGTATGACCTTATACATAATAATACCCATTATGACAATGATAATGAAAAAGCTAAGCTATTTGCAACTCTTTTTGTTAATAAGCTAACATCAAATAATCGACGTAAAATGTCCCCAATTCCTATGAACCCAAGTTACCAACCACGCACAGGATCCGAGTATATAACTAGTCCATTTTCAATCCAGGAAATGAATAATGCAATACATCATATTAAACTAGCAGCAGCTATGACAATATACACCCTACATGGATAAAGAATCTCACCCCTTCATACAAACAAGAACTGCTAAATTGTTATAATCACGCTTGGGCATCTTCTATGTTCGCCAGTATCCAGAAATTCTTATCCTTTTGAGCGCTCGCAAAGGAACAAATACCCAAAGATAGCTTTTAGAATTATATATAATAAGTGACTAATCTCTGGGTAGGTAAAATAATGGAGAAGTTGGTAAAACTCCTACACCTCTGGTTCGTTTAAAAAAATTATGAGATAACTAGAGCGCATCCATGAGAGATTACGTCCCAAACCCAGGCATGTGATGTTATCTTGTTAGAGACTGCAATATATGATTCATTCTAAAAAAATAATGTCCTAGTTGCAGCTTTCCTAGATTTTGAAGTGGCATATGACAATGTGAGCCACCAAACCCTTTTAAACAAACTTGCAAACCTTGGACTACCCCCCAAGCTAGTATTTTTTATAAAATCCTTCATAGAAGTGCGAAGTTTCATTGTTTGTGTTGGTTCAGCCTCTTCACCCCAAAAGACAATAACCAAAGGCCTACCTCAGGGAGCAGTCTTCAATTGGCTCCTCTTTGTCCTATATCTCTGGGACATGAACCTACCCCACACGAATCTACAATATGCTGACCATCTGGTGCTATGGTCATCTGGCAACACCTTTGAGATAGCACAGTCAAATCTGCAAAAGTCACTTTTCCAATTTGAAAAATTCTCTCAACATTCAGATTTACCCATTGCACCTACCAAGTCAAAAATAATCCAATTTCACCGAAAGCGAAACCATGTTAAATGCAAAACTAACTCTAAATAAAACAACTATTCCAGAAGATAATCATATTAATTACCTAGGTCTCATGCTTGACCAAAAACTTAATTTCCACCTCCACATTTCAAACACAATAAAAAAAATGCTATAGAAAAACAAATATAATAAAAAGACTTCTTTCCACACCCTGGGACTGTAAGGAGAAAAGCTTACTCCAGTTTTATAAATCACATATAAGACCCCATATTGACTATGGGCTCATCGTCTATGGTGCATGTGCAAAGACCCAGATGCAAAAAAATTTAAACAACACAAAATGTTATAATACGTCTCATATTTGGTCTTAGGAAACCCACAAGCACCAAGTTTCTGCTTATGGAGAGTGGATTAACAACAATAAGGGAGAGACGTAGCTTTCTCTTTACAAAACATCTTACAAAAATTGAATCAAATAGCTTACACACCCTACATAATTGGTTAAGAAATCCAGCCATGTATAGAGGCATTGCAGATGAGTATGCCAATATTCAGAAGAAGTTCCCCATACCGGCAAAGTATATTGCACTTACTTTCCCCCATTCCCATCCATGGAATTGGTCAATTCCGATAATTAATACTGATTTCTCAAAGTGGAATAAAGATTTAACCCCCATTACTTTTGTCCAGAAAAAAATTTGCTGAACTTAATACAATTACCTATAAAAATCATTTCCAAATATTTGTTGATGGGTCAAAAATGAATGAGAAGGTAGCAAGTGGTGCCTTCCTTCCTCACCTGAATATTGTAATGGGAGAGAGATTATAATAACGTATCTCTAATGTTTGGTAAGTTAAAAATCTTAATCATGGCATTAGAACACTTTATGGAAAACCAACATATGATTCCTAGTTCAAATATTATTGTAGCATATTCCAATTCTTTATCAGGTCTGGAATTGCTGGCCTCAGCTCCTCAGTATAAGTTGAACATTGACGCTCATGATTGTCTCAATATTATGAATAATTTTGCTTCAAGTGGCATAAGAACTTATTTTCAGTACATTTCTGGCCACTCTGGTATAAGTGCTAATCATCAAGTTGATGAAATAGCAGAAAATGCTATAAATATTGACCAGCCAAGTGGGAGACCGATCCTGATTAGAGATATTTACCGATGGAGGCTATCAGATATTAATTTTAACAAGAATAATGCTATCCTTTCCCCCTTTCCCATGAAGTATCTTTCTAAAATTTATCATAGAATTCGCTCTGGGACAAATGGACCAAATTTTTTTGCATTCTTGTATAAGTTTTCTAATTCAAGTGGTTCAATTCATCTGTGCCCTCTTTGTAGGAATTGGAATATGAATAATGTAACAATTGACCATTGTAAATTTGAATTTAATATACTGATGTCTGCACAACACACCCTGCCTTGCAAACTATTCAAATGCTTCAAAAACCACAAAATCTCACTATCAGCCAAGAACCTATTCAACTATACCGGCAAAAGGAGCATAGAAATCGACATCTATCATCTGATAATTGAACTCCTAGAGTTTAACGATCTACTGTAAGATATCTGAAAATATTTAATAAACATGAGGCAATCAACCGAATACCTCTGTAGCCCACAGAGTGAAGCAAAAGGAAAAGGGCTAAATAGTATTGATGAAAAGCCCGCCTATTGTTAAATAGAAGAAGAAAGAAGGGAGGTACAATAGAAAAGGACTTGGTAAATTATATTCTTCATTTTGCGATCATTCTATTATTTTCTTATCTGGTTTTCTTCCAATTCTGAAGCCTAAAGATCTGAAATCTATCCAGACTTATTATTTTAATTTTTCTTGATATCTTTTGTGCCTCCCTCCATGGTTCCAGAACCGGCATCTAATATTGCAATTCGGCCACCCTGATTTACAGGAAAAAGTGAATGTGCTTGCAGGAAAGCTGTTATTATATGCAGGTCTTACTGCACACCATAATTTATGTTGTTTTATGTAAATAATTATTAAGTGTGCAAGTTTGCTTTTTTGTTGTTGTGTTTTTTTATGTACTCCACTTCTTTTTTATAGCGGGTAATAAATAAATTATTAATATTATTAAAGACAAGACAATTTATTAGTAAAGCCAAGACTAAATTGAAGACAAGAGCTTCAAAGCACAATAATTGTATTTAAATTAACTAGAGTGAAGAGGTAGGCTAACTTTTGTCTAAATTCAAATTTTGAAAGACCAGAAGTTTAGACTGGTCTAGTCCTAACTTTTGGCTGATTCCCACTACCAAACACTATACAAACAATGTTGAAGATTAGGAGTCTGTTGTCTATGTAGCCTATTATACCTACACAAAACTGGTAAAGATTAGGTGCTGGATGGGTTCTGGGGAATCTAGCCCCAACATTTATTTTTGTCAAAAATAAGCTCTACCCCTCCCTAGTTTGCAAATAAACACCCTCAACTGTATGTATTCAATGAATTTTTGGTAAACTTTTTGCAAATCATATCATTGAATTATGAATAACGGGAACATAAGCCTTTTTTTATGCTCCTTAAATATATAATAATTGCTACTATCACAATGTCAAATTTTCCCCCCCCCCCCCTAATGTGCAAATATATACCCTGAATACAAATATATGATAAATTGTTGACAGCAAAGTTTTGAATAGCAAAATTCAAGGCTATTTTTGTAGACAGCATTTCAAGATTTTGAAATGGTAGGTAAATGGGTACTGGTGCATTACGTGGGCACTGCTGTATACTGTATGTGGAATGTCAAACAGGAAATGCTACAGTCAAACAGGAGAGACATATACCCAATACTAAAAGTTGTTGGAGTGGAATTGATCTAATATGAATGTTAAAATTACAATTTGGAATTTGCCAAAGACAGAAAAAGAGGCAGTTGAATTCTTACAGGATAAGGGGTTATTGCCTAAGACAAAAGAGTACAAAAATGGACACACCATTACTTTATACTTGCATGAGAAGCATATTGGACAATATTGGAGGTGTCATGTACAGTAATGGAAGCAAAAAGTCAGTTTGTGTGTCAATACATGGTTCGCTAATAGTAAAGTACCATTTCTTATTGCAGTTTGAAAAAATATATAATGGGTAGAAACCATTACAACTAGGTATCTTTCTCTCCAGTTTGACTGTAGCATTTCCCATTTGACATTCCATATACAGTATATAACAGTGCCTGTGTAATGAACCAGTACCAGAAAATGTTTTATTTTTGAGTTGCCAAATAAATGAGGTTTGCTTTGCATTGTTCTGAATAAGCATTTTTGGAATGTTACTCTTGAAAAAGTTATTTAAAAGCTAGTGATATGTTTTTAACTACTTTCCATTGGATATCCACTCTTTGACTAGTAGAAAAAATTAGTTATAAGTTTATATAGAATGGTACTATCCAATCTCCTTATAATTAAAAACATTTTAGTCATCTAGTTGGAAAATTTGGCCCATCTGTATAGGAAAAATCTAAATTTGCAAACTAGTTGACTAATATCGTCTCCCCAGCAAAACTTTCATTTTCTAACTAGTTGACTAAAAACTTCTCCCCAGCAAAACTTGAATTTGCCAACTAGTTGACAATAAATGTTGCCCAAGCAATACTTTCCTTTCCCACCTAGTTGACTAATATCGTCTCCCCAGCAAAACTTTCATTTTCTAACTAGTTGACTAATAACTTCTCCCCAGCAACACCTAAATTTGGCAACTAGTTGACAATAAATGTCGCCCCAGCAAAACTTTTCTTTTCCAACTAGTTGACTAATAACTTCTCCCCAGCAAAGCCTAATTTTGCCAACTAGCTGACTAATAACTTCTCCGTAGCAAAACTTAATTTTGCCAACTAGCTGGAAAGAAATATTGCCCCAAAAAACAATTCATTTTCCAACTAGTTGACCAATAATAGTTAGAATTTGTTCTGAATACCATAAAATATCTTAATAATATAGGTTTTTTTTTAATTTAATTATCACTATTATTACTATTATGTTACAACTTCTGTCTCTCTCCCTGTCTCCCTCTTAATGGGAGATGTAATTTGAGTTATATATTGGGCTATGAAGCCAGGGATTTTTTTTTATTAATTCCCAGGATAATTAGTCTTATAATTCCCAGTTCCTAAAGTCAGATTGAATTTGTCAAAGCTTGGAGGGTTGTTCCTCCTGTCTGTTAAAGAAAACGGATGCATGTTTGAAGTTTTGCTCATTTCTATCTTGCATTTAATGGACATAAATTGTGTATGTTCCTTCATTGATCTGTCTTTGTTTCTTTACTGGAGGAATATTTTTGTCTCATTTTTAGAATTTTTAATTAATTTTTCGGTAAAATTCTAGCTACTTTTAGCTACTTTTGATCTTGGAAAGGGGTTATGTTAGAAAAATGAAACTTTCAGGGATGGGTCTATGGGCTAAAGTATGTCCCGGGAAGGTATTTTGAAGTATCTATCTCCACTCCTTCTCCCTCTAGAGGGTCGTCACCTTTGATGACCTTTAAAAATCTGTCTGTTATAAAAGTGAAACCTTGCAAAATAGATCATCTGCTTAAATGAAGTACGACACAAATTTTTTCATCTTCATAACTTTGCTCAAACCTAATTTATTAGGTTTTAAAGATATGTAAATATATGTCCTAAATTTTGAAAGAAAACATAAATTTGCCAACTAGTTGACTAATAACTTCTCCCCAGCAAAACTTTCATTTTCTAACTAGTTGACTAATAACTTCTCCCCAGCAACACTTAAATTTGGCAAATAGTTGACAATAAATGTTGCCCCAGCAAAACTTTTCTTTTCCAACTAGTTGACTAATAACTTCTCCCCAGCAAAACTTAATTTTGCCAACAAGCTGACTAATAACTTCTTCCCATCAAAACTTAATTTTGCCAACTAGCTGACTAATAACTTCTCCCCAGCAAAACTTAATTTTGCAAACTAGCTGGAAAGAAACATTGCCCCAGAAAACAATTTATTTTTCAACTAGTTGACTAGCAACTTTTCCCCAGCAATACTTTCTTTAACCAACTAGCTAGAAACAAACTTACGCTATAAACACTTTTGTTAGCCACATATTTTGCAAGTAACTTTTCCTCAGAATAATTTTTTAGCTAACGACGTGACGTAAAGAGAGAAAAAACACATACTATCCCCGGTCCAATGAAAATTGGCAGTTTTGATTGGAATTAAATAAAAAAAACAAGTTTTTTAAACTGAAAGTAAGGAGTGACATTAAAACTTAAAACGAACAGAAATTATTCCGTACATGAAAGGGGCTGTCCCCTCCTCAACGCCTCGCTCTTTATTCCGTATATGAAAGGGCTGTCCCTCCTCAACGCCTCGCTCTTTACGCTAAAGTTTGACTGTCTCACAATTTTTTTTTTAAAACAATAAAAAACTTTAGCGTAAAGAGCGAGGCGTTGAGGAGGGGACAGCCCCTTTCATATACGGAATAAAGAGCGAGGCGTTGAGGAGGGGACAGCCCCTTTCATGTACGGAATAATTTCTGTTCGTTTTAAGTTTTAATGTCGCTCCTTACTTTCAGTTTAAAAAACTTGTTTTTTTTATTTAATTTCTGATCGTTTTTTAGTTAATGCAGCTTTTATTTGCATAAAAATTTTACTTTTCTTTTGCTAAATGAATGTCTTTACAAATTAACTTACGTAACTAACTTCTATATTCGTATATTTTTCTTCTGGCAAAAATTCAAAGTTGCAGATTTTTGCAGATATGAGCTTGAAACCTATTTAATAGGGTTTTCTGATACGCTGAATCTGACGTTGTGATTTTCATTAAAATTCTTCCACTTGTAGGGGATGTTTCCCCCCTGTTTAAAAAATCGAGTAAATTTCTTCAGGCTTGTTGCCTTTGATGAGTAATACTAAACTTAATAAAATTTATATATTTAGAATCAGCATTATAAACACATTCTTTTGATACATTTATTGACATCAAAATTCCGTTTTTAAAAGTTTCGATTACTATTGAGCCGTATCGCTTGTTTTTTTATTGTTTTTTTTTATTACGTATATGTTATTACGTATATGAGGGGGTTCTGCCCTTAGTCAACACCAAGCTCTTTACGTTAAAAGTTAAAAAAAAATTTGATTCACAAACCCCTGAATCACAAAGGCCGTTTAATTAGAATAGATAGCTCTTTTGAAAGCACTAAAAAAAAACTGTAGCTTAAAGAGCGAGGTATTGACTTGGAGGAGAACCCCCTCACATACGTCATAATTTCTGTTCGTTTTAAGTTCTAATATTCCTTCTTACATTTCAGTTGAAAAAACTTGGTTTTTTTTTATTTAATTTCTGATCGTTTTTAAAATAATGCTTGGAAATCCGGCGCCCCCTTCATAGAAATGTCCCTTACCCCAAAGAAACATCCTTCATGGAAATATTCTCCAGAGTAACTCCCTCCTCTAGCCCCCCCGCCCGAACAAATCCTGCCTGAAAATGGGTGTATACTTCCCAATAACCAATAAATAATGCTGGCAAGTCCGGCGCCCCCTTCATGGCGATTTCCTTCCCCCATGAAAACTTCCTTCATGAACAGATCCTCCAACATAACCCCCGACCCACCCTTCCCTCCCACTAGCAGAAAAAAACCTCCTGAAAACTTCTGTATACTTCCGAATAACCAATACTATATGTTAACATTGGGTAAAGTTCATATCTTTTAGCCCTCCCTCTGGGTACTTCGGGGGATTAAGTCATCCCAAAAGACATATTTATCATATTTTCGACCATGCTGAACAAAATGGCTATCTCAAAATTTTGATCGGGGGACTTTGGTAAAAAAATAAGCGTGGGAGGGGGCCTAGTTGCCCTCCATTTTTTTTGGTCACTTAAAATTGGCACTATAACTTTTAATTTCCATTCCAATGAGTCCCCCCAATATTTGATTCGACAAATGTTTCTAAACGAAAACCCCTGGGAAAAAAACAAAACCACCCAAAAAAAAAAAAACAACCACAAAAAAAAAAAACCAAACCGTATCATTATTCGGGCAAAAAATGCAAAATACACCAATTTTTTATATAGGAGATTTAAACCACTAAAGTCGGGTTATCTGATACGCTGAATATTATGGTGTGATTTTCATTAAGGTTCTATAACTTTTAGGGGTCTTTCCCCCTTTTTTTGAAAATCAGCCAAATTTTCTCAGGCGCGTAACTTTTGATGGGTAGCTCTAAACTTGATGAAAGTTATATATTTGAAATCAGCATTGAAATCTGATTCTTTTGATATATCTATTGGCATCAAAAACCCATTTTCTAGAGTTTCGGTTACCATTGAGCCGGGTCGCTCCTTACTTACAGTTCGTTACCACGAACTGTTTGACAAATGCACTACAGCTAAGGTAAATCAAACAAACTGAATTCAGGAGTAAATAGTCTTGAAGCCACAGAACTAAAAGTCTTCTCCTTCTATAAGTGTGCTTTCCAATCTTAGGCAACACTCAGCAAGATAATCTTACAGTCTTATATATATATATATATATATATATATATATATATATATATATATATATATATATATATATATATATATATATATATATATATATATATATATAATGTTTTAGAGGTAATTACTTGGCAAGAAAAAAAAATGAGAGGGAGAAGAAGAAGAAAAGGACTGTCATCCTAATCCAGCAATTGAGATAAATGTGCACTTGAACGAAGTTTTAACCTTACTCGTCTATCCAACTACCTAGAAACAAACAGTATTACCAAACCATCAACCAAATTGTAATGTCCAAATCCATGCAATTCGTTGTAAATTTACAAGCAAAAGCACCTTAAATCTAGCGAAATATTTCCATGTAGTACCTTTCATTAGGGCTCATCAGAAGAAATACTACCTGCCTTAACGGGTTTCAAGACTTTACTTTCTTTACCCGGCACAGTGGAGCCTCTACCATAAGATCTTTATGGTATCCCTATGTTAGGTAAAACTTGTGAAATACATGCATACTAGTAAAACTATTCAAAAATACATACAAATTGAGTTTCATTCTTTCCTTATTAAAATCCCAGAGGTCACTGAGCAAAGACCATTCTGGACCAAATAAAGACTGGTCCAGACGTGACTTATAAAAAAAAATGTTTTATTGGTATCTGGAACCAATTACAGATTTAAAGTTCTTCAAGCTGGTTTGAAAACAATGTAGGCTACAAATTCAAAATTCCAAAAAAGAAAGTGAAAGAGAAATTATATTAAAATATCATTCAGTATTTCTTTATAATTTTTGTATATTTACCTAAATGTTCATGGTGCATAAATTATATTTTTTTAAATTGCCAACAGATTTTATTGGCAGAAAAACCTCTTAAGACCAGTTTCTGGCTAAGCTTTTTACAACCATTTTTAAAATCTGTGTTATTACTGTATATATTTACATGCCTAAATCACTGGGAATATTAGGCTGAATAAGTAGTATTTGAATGTATATTACTTTCAAGGAATGGAAAATTAATTACTTCAAAATTAAACTCATTCATTTTATTATATATTTTAAAAACTAATTTATTATTATCTGAAATATTAATATTTAAATCTAAGAAATGGTCAGTGTCCTGTCCCATAGCTAGGCTCCAGAATTAACTCTTGTGGATAAATATTATTTCAAATCTCAATAAACTCCGCACAATTTATTCTATGAGATTGTCCAGACATCTTTTATTATTTGAAAGGTTATATTTTACATTGCTTGGGCTATTTTTATTTATCATATATTCGTATTCTAATAGACGTAAAAACAAGTCCGCTATGAATGGACTCGCATTCCCACCCATAGGAATGCCAACAGTTTGTTTATATAAATTACCATCAAATCTTATAAAAGTGTTGAGCAGAACAAATTCCAATAAATCACATACCATATCCAAGCTATAACATCTTGAATTAATAGTACTTCTAAAGAAATCCGTCCATTGGGTTTTTTTATTAGAAGTATCAATTTCCAAAAATCGGATATTAGACAAAAGAAAAGATTTCTTAATGACCATTTTCAATTTTTCAAACACTAAATTAAGTGACAAATTTGTATACAGAGTAGTAAAGTAAAATGAATCGACTCTTGTAGCTGAAACAATAGCCAAAGAATCTATCACTTGTAATGAGTTATTAACACTCCAATATGGGTTAAAGTTAGAAAAATTTTGAATTCCGGAGCAATATGCTTTAAATTTATGTCTAATTCTCCTAAAATTAAAGATAGGTCAGTGGCCGCAATTCTGGTTGGACACTTCTCTGCCCCAGCAATAAAACGTGGTTTTTGTGGATTTTTATGAAATTTTACCGTCCAATACAAGAAAGGAAATTTTTTATCATAATCATTTATTTTAATATTGAATTTTTTTTTTATTCTTTCTTCTATATTTTCAATTAAACTATTCTCCTCTATATGAGCCTTTTCGTATGTATTTGTTGTTTGTAAACCTTTTAGTAAGATATCACAGTGGAGTTCCCGACAAATTATGGGCAAATTATTGCTAGCTTTATCAACTGGTACAATTACAAATTCATTCTGTATATTAGCAATTGCTTGTTTCATATTTGCATTATAAAATATTGCATTTTTCTATGAATTTTTTGCATTAATTCTATACATACTATTTCGTGCACTAGTCAAAAACAAGTTTATCCAATTCTGAAATTTGTCTTTAATAATTTTCTCCTTCTTGCACCATTTATCAATAAATAAATTTAAATGATTCTTTAATCCCCTAAGAATGCCTGCTGGCTTTATGCGGTAAGAAAGACGGAATTTATCCCCCATTGTCATTATATTTTGAAGATCAAGATGCTTTATAATGGACAAATC
This sequence comes from Artemia sp. Qi Xiang Cuo, assembly GCF_049724085.1. Classification (NCBI taxonomy): domain Eukaryota; kingdom Metazoa; phylum Arthropoda; class Branchiopoda; order Anostraca; family Artemiidae; genus Artemia; species Artemia sp. Qi Xiang Cuo. The sequence continues at coordinate 60,822,718 of NC_142806.1, read as the reverse complement.
CCCCGTTACAAAATGTTCGTACGTTTGATCCACATACAATAAAAATTGCTCGCAACTACAAACCAGTTTCCAATTACTCTCCCTGTCAAGTTTTTTTAAGTATTGAATTATAGTTAAAAATCATTTGACCAATCGTTTTTGAAAATTTTTATGTTAAAATTGGGCTATCTTTATACACCAAATTACATGGAAGGGCATTCTTCACTCTCTCCTGGTTTAAGATTCCAGGTAAATTAATATCTTCTATTTGTTTAGTACTAAAACTAACAGACGAATATAATCTATTATCCTTATTAACAATCTTATCAGATTTATTATACTTTGAAATAAATTTTGATTTAGCTAAACTGCAAACTGCATCATAAATTAGTTTAGTTTTCGAGTTTCAAGTTGTATTATTTTTTGCAATCCAGAATATTTTTATTAAATTATTCCTTGATAACTTATTTAAAGATTTTATT
>NC_142806.1:60763307-60821757 GCF_049724085.1 Artemia sp. Qi Xiang Cuo | reverse complement strand
ATCCAACGAGTGAGTCTTTCGTTGTTTCTTGGAAAATTAGGCCGAAAACCTAGGAAAATCAACCAGTCAATATGTCTGGTGATGCAGTGTAGCATTGACCAGCTTTTTGAGTGCACCTTGATCGACTAGACTCCCCTAATTTTTGGCCCACTTGACCAGAAAACACCAAATGTTAATGTTCTCCGGAAAAAATCTGAACTTCGGTGATATGACTGCTTTGAATTTGATTTATTTATGAAATCCTCTAGTAACATCAGTTTATAACCATAAAAGAGATATCACAAAAAAAGGTGGAACACTAGCTTCTCGCTAGCTTAGAAAACTTGCTTCCCTTGTAACCAATGATCATGGTGAAGAATGGGATTGTCAAAAAAAATAAATAAATAGTAAACTGGAATAAAAGTCAGAAATTTTTTTGAGATCTCAATAAAATTCAGAAAATGTCAATAAATTCTCTCCATTATGGTTTTTCTTCTAATTTTAAACATAGCTAATTTTATGGCCCCCATATCTGGTCTCAATCTGAAATTCACTGTACAGAACGTGACCTTTACAAAAAATATTCATGTAGTGGAAGACCATGGGAATCCCCACAATTATTGATAAGGAATATAATATTCGAATATAAATATTCAGTTGAATTTAATATTCAGTTGATAATTTAGGCATTCACTCGTTTTGCGGGTTTTTCTTGAAAATTGTATTATTCCTTTAAACACCATCATGCTAATTAAAGAGTTGATACCGCTTAATGGAAGCTCAATTTAGCTTTTTAGTAAAAATAAATCCACCTTGTCTACCCTTAACTAGACAGATGTATGATTTTTTACTTTTACTACATGCAGGAAACAGCAATCAGTGGTAAAGTTTCAGCTTTCAGTGGTTCTATTATAGGCTTATATGCTTTCTTAATTCTGTTGGCTAATGCTACCGCCGTAGAAGGCACGATTGGTGGCTCGTTCTAGATACCTTTAGTTCCATAAGAGAAACTAATGTCCATGGTAAGGGTGACGCTACACTATTCATTGCACAAGAGATTTTATTTTCTTCTCGCCCTTATGAAAGCCAAATAGATCATTTATTTTTGTCCCAAAGCAGATATTCATGGGGAGATGGGTCGCAGGATCCCGCCCCCAGCAGGCCTACTAGGTTAGAGTCAACTAACCAGCCTAACCTGTCAAGATTTAGCGATTAATGGCCATAGAAATGGTCATTAATTATTTCCCATAGGGAAATTTCAGCTTTAATCCTATTGTACTATAGATTAATCTAATCAAATACTCCATTTTTTTTTATATTTTCTACTTTGTTAATTAATTTGCCAGGGACCACACTTTAGGTGGCTCTAGTAGTCTTTAATTCCTATCTTCCCATGTTAAATTTCCGAAGATTCAATTGTCTTTTTCCACTTCGCTTGGTGTACCAGTCCTGGTTGAACTTCCTTGAAGTAATGATGTTAGGGTTGTTTTGAAAATTAAAAAAAAAACTCTTTTTAGTTTTAATGATCGAATTTTAATGTGAATTTCTTTTATATTGTTTTTTTTTCTTCGTTTGTGTTGCTGAGGACGGCCCTTGGATATAGGGTCGAAATATTCATTTAAAGTTGCGTTCCATTGTCTTGTATAAAAATTTCTCTGTTGTTCCACTTATTGTTTATATGTCCCTGTATTTCTCGTCCTTAGCAGCTGTTGCACAATTTAACTGTTGCACATAAAACAATATATTTTACGACAACCTTCACTAGTTCTATATGATAACTTATAAAGATTTTGGTAGCAACATTAATTTTCCGCAGAAAAAAAAACAGTTTCGAAGAGTGTTCCAATAAATTTTGCTATTATACTAACGAGTGAGTAAACAATCATAAGTCTAATAATGATGATGACGAGGGGACTAATGCGAAATATTTTTATCTTCTTTTTCCAAATTTTGTAGGTTTTACACCTTCAGTTCTACTATTGGTATTTCAAGCAGCACCAAGCCACCTGAGGCCAATACAGCTACACACGCTCCTCCTCCACCCAAATCTATTCAAAGCCTCCCTTTTTACACCCGCCCACGAAGTTCCCATTTCCTTTAAATCTTTTTTTAAGACGTCCTCCCACCCCAGACGGGGACGACCTGCTTTCCGTTTAGCCCTAGACGGTTGGCCGAAAAGAACAATCTTCGGAAATATGTCATCCTTCATCCGCACAACGTGCCCTAGCCACCTCAACCTTTCTGTTCTTATAGCCCTAGAGGGCTGTATTGAACCATATTTTTTGTATAGCCTATTGTTTGAAATACGATCGGTCAGCTGTGTACTTACAGTAACCCTTATGTAATTTCTCAGGAAAACATCGACCAAATCTTCATCCGCTTTTCGGAGCGTCCATGCTTCAGAGCCATACCTGACCACTGTCATCACTGTAGCTTCTAATATTCTAATCTTGGTTTGCAGACTTATCTTCATATTCTTCCAAAATTTTTTTAACTGTGAAAAAACACCCTGAGCCTTGTCTATTCTACTTTTAACATCTTCACTGCTCCCACCATCTTTACTAATAATACTACCAAGGTAAGTGAAGCTGCCCACCTGATCAATCTTTTCATTACCCAACGTCACCTTTTCATATTCACTTATTCCTAGCCTTAGCGACATAGTCTTCCTAACATCAATTTTCAAACCAATTCTAGCAACGTGAGCTCGCAAAACCTCTAAAACTTCATTCATTTTGCTCACACTTTCATCTAGGATGCTTAAATCATCAGCATAATCCAAGTCCAGGACACTTTTTCCTCCCCATTTGATTCCGTGGTCTCCCATTGCCTTTCCTATGTTCCTTAAAACAAAGTCCATCAAAATAATTCATATAAAGGGGGATAGAACACAACCCTGCTTAACTCCTGATTTAATACAAAACCAGCTGCTAACCTCATTTCCTACCTTATCCGCAGCGGTGTTATTCTCGTACATAGCATTAATCACTTTCATGTATTTGTCTAGTATACCATACAAGGATCAAACCTTTACCAAAGCTCTTCTATCAACAGCATCGAACGCTTGCTCATAATCTATGAAACTGAGGACCAAAGGTGTTTGAGAACTCAGGCACTTCTCAGTTATTAGCCTAAGAGTGAAAATTTGGTCAACACATTCTCTACCTTTACTAAAACCGCACTGTTCTTCTCTTAAAACTTTGTCTACGGCATCTCTAAGTCTTAGAAGTATCATATCACTAAGTACTGTTCTACCTACAGAGACCAGACTAATACCTCGATAATTACCACACTCACTTTTATCACCTTTCTTATAAGGTGGCTTAATTAAGGTTTTCCTAGAATCACTAGGTACTTTCCCATTTTCAAAAATCATATTCATAATCTTCATTAACTTAATTCTAACCTCAGAGCCACCATATTTAAGAAACTCATTTACCACCCTATCAGCACCTGGAGCCTTATTATTTTTTAATCCTTTTAGTACTGTTGCTAATTCCTCCTCACAAAACAAATCTTCCTTCACATCCAAGGTATCACAAATTTTTTATTTTTCTCTATATCTTTTCGTGCAACTCTATCTCGGTTAAGCAAACTCTCAAAATTTTCGACCCATCTCTCTTTAGTTTTTTTCCTGATCTCTAATTGTAGCCCGAATCCTATCTTTAACTGGGCCAAGTCCGGATTGACTACTCCCTCTCAATTTGTTAACATGCCAGTACGATATTTTACTATTATGCCGTCTAGCTGCATCTTCCAGATCCTCGGCAATTTCAACCATGGCCTCCACTGCACATCTCCTTAACTTCATATTTTAATGCCTTCTCCACTTTCTTTACATTCCTTTTGTTTTCATATGATCTATCACTCAGATAATTCTTGTACAAGTCCTTTCTCCTTTCTATTAAACATAAGGCTTTTTCACTAATATTCTTAGCTGCAGTTCTAGCTTTCTTCCCTAATACTGCTTCAGCAACTTCACAAATTATTTTTCTCAAATGATTCCAACCATCTTCAACATTATCAAATTTTAAACTCTTAAGTTTAGTATTCAACTGTTCCTGGAAAGTTTCTCTCAAATTCTCATCCTGGAGTCTACCAACATCATAACTTCCCGGGAGGTAGTTACCCTTTCGATATTTCAGCTTTAAATTAACCCTTGACACTACTAGATGGTGATCTTTACTTTTAAAATCAATAACGGCACTCCTATATACCCTAGTATCTTGTATTGATCCTCCCAGTCTTCGGTTTACTATAACAAAATCAATGAGGTTTGCTGTCTTACCATCACGTGAATACCATGTTAACTTGTGAGCCATTTTATGACCAAACACCGCATTGGTTATAACTAGATTGTTATACCTACAAAAATGCAAAAGTCTGTATCCATTACCGTATTTTCTTTTCCTACACCAAATTTACCAAGGCTAGGATGCCATCTATCCCAATTTCTACCAACCTGTGCGTTAAAATATCCCAGTAATAATATCATATTTCTACCTGGGGCCCTGTCTATTTGTTCCTGTAACTGTAAGTAAAATTAATCTGAGTCACTACTATCTCCGTCAATCGGTTCTACAGGGGCGTATACTAATATAACTGATACCCTGAACTTTTTAGTCATAAAATGAGCAATTAGTATTCTATTATTAATACCTTTCCAGCCTAAACAAGACTTAACAGATTCCTTATTCATCATGAGCCCTACTCCCTGTCTATGTACCGCATCCTTCCTGCCTGAGTAAACAAATTCTATATCACCTATTTTCCTGCTTCCTACCCCTGGGATAAAAGTTTCTGAAACTCCTAATAAATCCAATTCGAATCGTCTGAATTCGCCAGTCAAAATGTGGATACAATGGTCATTTTTTAACGTCATTATATTCCAAGTTCCAATTTTCATGTTCTCTAAATCATTGAAATTATTTTCGCCACAGGAAAAGCAATGATCCCGGATACCAGTGCAGGACGGGGATCACATATCTTCTCAAGTCTACACCGAAGTGCTTAAGCCGGCTTAGAACCGGGCAGCAAGAAGTCCCTGGGACCTCCATGAATGGAGGCTTTGTGCAATCCTGGGCCCATCTTTGTGACAACATGGTTTTCAGCACTTGGCGATGCTCTTCTACCAACAAGAGTCGAAATCCTGCACAGATAATCTCAAGCCTATTACCTCCAACTCATTATATATTCATGCCTGAAAATATTATGCTACTACGGGGAGGCAGCCCATAATAGATAAAACAGCTAGGAAGAGGTTTTTCAGCCCGAAGACACCCATCAAAACATACCAAGCCCAGAAGAATTGTCCATTAGTCAGAATCCCGTGTTAATGCTGTGTCGTTTACTAGACTATAATTTCCTCTAGGGGCACCACTCCTCAAGTGGGAATAGAGTTGACCGCAAGGTCCTCAGTCTTGCAGATACCCCAAAAAGGTCGAGGCAGCCCTTTGCAGAGGCCGTTGTCCATAGATCTGGATCTTACGCCCTGCTGCAGTTGTCCTCCTATAGAGGATCTTCCCGCGATGGTGTTCTGCATCACCATGCAATTTAACCCATTACTGGGAGGTTTGTAACTCATGGGACTTGTGGACAAACCAGTGGGTCCTTTTGAGTGTACATTTGAGGGGCCTTCTTCCTCCTCCGCCTGTATTTACGACAACGGCCGAGGGTACCCCAGTTTGTATTATGGACCCCCAGGGACAAGGTCCCCCCTTGGTCCGTACCTCCTATGGAGGTGCCCTACATATCTGTAGGGCGTTCCCCTATCGCCACCTGGGAACACGCTGAATGGCTTGGGGGAAACCAGGAACATAAAAATGAAATTAATTAAAAATATTATGTATCCTTTAAACATGGAAAATAATATAGTCTTCTGTATGACTTTTTAAACATCAAATTATGTAAAACTAATATCTAGCCTAATTTATTGATTTACTTCAACATTAGCTTGTAAAACTAATTTCTAGCCTAAATTATTGATTTACTTCAACATTAGCTTGTAAAACTAATGTAAAATTAATGTCTGGCCTAATTTATTGATTCACTTCAACATTAGCTTGCAAAACTAATGTAAGAGTAATCTCTAGCCTGATTTATTAATTTACTTCAACATTAGCTTATAAAACTAATATAAAAAGCTAATGTAAAATTAATGTCTAGCCTAATTTATTGATTCACTTCAACATTAGCTTGCAAAACTAATGTCTAGCCTAATTTATTGATTTACTTCAACATTAGCTTGTAAAACTAATGTCTAACCTAATTTATTGATTCACCTCAACATTAGCTTGCAAAACTAATGTAAGAGTAATGTCTAGCCTAATTTATTAATTTACTTCAACATTAGCTTTTAAAACTGATGTAAAAATCTAATGTAAAAAACTAATGTCTAGCTAATTTATTGATTCACCTCAACATTAGCTTGCAAAACTAATGTAAAACTAATGTCTAGCCTGAGTTAGTGATTTACTTCAACAGTAGCTTGCAAAACCAATATAAAACTAACGTATATATATATATATATATATATATATATATATATATATATATATATATATATATATATATATATATATATATATATATATATATATATATATATATATATATATATATATATATATATATATATATAAACAACAGTAAAACAGATAAATTGCATTAAAATCTTCGCGTCATTTCAGGTTTTACCATTAAGAAAAAACAAAACTTACTACTAATTTTTCTCTTGTTATGACAATGGTTTCAATTTATTTAGGGGGTGGGGGATTGCCCACCACCTAAAGAATTACCTTCTTTGAGATTTTCATTGGAAATGACATTTTTTGGTATTTTTATTTATAAAATTGAAAAAAAAAAATTATCCCCCTGGATTTGAAAAATATATTTTGCCCCATCCCTCGTATTCCCGTTTATTGACACCACTGTGTTATGATGGCACGGTGATAATGACAAAGGGACTAACAAGAAAATAATTTGGACGGCAGTATCAAAGCGAAGTAATTTAACACAGGACAGTAGAGGTAAGGGTAATAATAGGATATAGGCTACGTTAAAACCATTTTAGGACATTAACCACATAAAAGATTAATCAAATTATATTTTATTGAGGCAAGGGAGAGGGAGATCTCCTTGTCTTAGAAATGTTTTAAAAAATTATATTATATTATGTAGAAAAAGATTATGGAAAAACTAGGATGACGGAAAACGTCCTGAATGAACTCGCATTTTAAAGCAAAGTAAGAACTGGCCTTTAAAACGAAATTCTTTCACAGAAATAATTGATAAATCATTTTAAAAGTGAATTCCAAGTCGTCACGAGAACGTTCTACTGAATGTCTTAAGTTGAATGTAAGCCCAAAAGACTCGCACAAACCATTTTTTTTGTTATAAGTTCATCGCTTTAATAGCATGAATCTGAAATGCTCAAATATTAAAGATTGATTTCAGATGTCTATCGTTACTGCAATGTTACATTTCAGAACTGAAAAGTATTATCCTAACTTTCCAACAAAAGAAAGAAAGTTTGAACGTATGAAAACATGAGTATGAACATTTTACTAAAGAAAATAGTCAAACATAACAGGAAAACAATCTTAGGTGAACTTTCACCTTTTCTTATAAAGGAAACCGATTCTTGTCAAACAAATTCTGATTATTTGCCAGTTTGCATTTTAACATGTTTTTCTTATAGAATCTACTACTACTACTACTTCTAACAACTCACTGTAACACCAAGCCGAATAAGACCAACACAGCTACACACACTCCTCCATCCCAACCTCTTCAACGCCTCTTACATCCTCGCATGAAATTCCCATTTCCCTTAAATCTTTTCTTATTTCCTCCGACCTCAACCGAGGACGACCTGCTCTTCGTTTGGCCCTAGACGGTTGGCCGATAAGAACAATCTATTATCCTTTATACGCAGAGTGTGTCCTAGCCATCTCAACCTTTCTTTCATTACAGCCCTAGAAAGCGGGATTGAACCACACTTTTCGTGCAGCCTACTGATGAGGTACAGTCAGTCAGTCGGGTACTCAAACCAATCCGTAGGCAATTTCTCTGAAGAACGTGTAGCAAATGTTCCTCCGTTTTTAGAGCGCCCACGCTTCAGATACTTGACCACTGTCACCACTGTAGCTTCCAATATCTGAGATATATTTTTAGCAAAAAAAACTATGAGAGAAACCATACAAGTCATAGCTACCCAGGCTATTGAACTATTAACTTGCCATACAAGCAGTTTCTTGTATGATTTTCATATGCTTTATCTTTTTTTCTTACTATTCGTCAGCCTTACAGATTTCTGCTTTTTTTTTAAATAGCGGAAAAATATATTTGGCAAGTCTGTATACGTGTTTTATAGGAATCAATAGCTCCTAATTAAGGTTACACCCCGTCAAATGACAGTAAGTTTTCACTCAGGTTTCGGCTATGAGACAGATGCCCATATAAGCATTTCAGAACATAATCTGACTGGGTCTATTTTTTCCCTTTTAGCATTAAAGCACTGGATTGATTCTTAGTCCCACAAAGAATATCCTGCACGACTAGGATTTAGTAGTAAATTGACATATCACCTGAGTGACACATCAAATGACATATCGCCCTGATCAAAATTGCCACACATGAAACGATAATCGATTTCAGCCAGAATACAGCCACAAGGAACTTCAAAAACACAAGATTATCTTAAAAATATAGCCATCAGATATATTTGCACAGACTGGATAAACCAACGATGGTAATTAACAACTCGGCAAAAAGCTCTTTTTGTTTAATATCCCCTTAGCTTTACACAGCAGCAGCTAAATAAAATTCCTCAAAGTGAAAAGTATTTACAAATTGACAGATTTCAGTACTAACAAAGAAGAAAAAATAATACGAACAAAAAGGTGAACTACATGAGAAATTCGGGAAAATAGTAAAATCTTTACACTCCGGAGGGCAGGGGCTATAGCGAAGTTCATGTGATTTACCAGTCTGTTGAGAACATTCCCCTTATCCCTTTGGCTTCTCCACAGCATTAACATGATTCACAAGACAGCCTGTCACCGAAAAACCCTAACCTAAGCAGTACGCTGAAAAGGGTACCCAAATTATCAACCAAACAAATCATCTTTCCTTGAGGGTACACAGGATTTTCGGAAAAAAGCAAGGAGGAAAAGCCAGAAAAAAATCACAGGATACCGATCCTCTTAGTTAAATAGCCAAAACAATGCCAAATTTTTCTAGTGTCTGTTTATCTCCACCGTTAAGGTAAAAAAAAGAATGAACATTTTGTTAAAAAAAAAAAAAAAAAAAAAAAAAAAAAAATCAGCTTCTCTATTTTAGATATAAAGAAACATATATAGGAAATCGATGCTCAGTCAGATACTTAATTAGAATAAAGGTCAATAAACAGATCACACTGAGAATTAGCACTGAATATTTTACGTAAATATTGTGATAGATCACTAAAAATGTAAGAATGCACACTTGTGAAACAATATTAACAACTTATTACAGTACCAAGTTCACCGAGGCCAACACCATTGCGCACACTCCTTCTCCACACCAATCTATTCAAGGCGTCACACATCCCTCCCTCCCATGAAGTTCACATTTCCCTTGTATTATCTCTTAAAGCCCCCCCCTCCCTTCCCCTTTGGTTGGGTCCTGACCAATGGTCAAAAAGTACAATTTCAGGCAATTTACCATCCTTTATCCCTAAAACACGACCTTGCCATCTTAACTTTTGTTCCCTATAGCCCTAGAAAATGGGACGATGCTACCGTTATATTGCAGGGTTTAAATCGAAACCTACAATATAACACCTTAGTACTTATGCAAAAATTGAATAAAAATAAACGCATAAACATACCTTGCAAACAATATTTGTTGCCAATAGCAATTTTATATCTACTTGATTATAAAAACAAATTTTTAATAACGTATCCCATGAAAAAGGGAATGCACCCCCCCCCGCACAAATCCATGTATTTTTCAGATAAAATAAAAACAATTGATGAAAACCCTTCATGTTTAATTTAAAAATAAAAGAATAAAAAAGAAAGACAAAACCTGAAAAATAGCATCAGCTTTATTATAATCAGGACAAAACTTCAATCAGCAAAAATGAATCACTGGTAAAAAAGAGCCCAGCCTCCAATTATACACCTCTATTTGGAAGAGGTTTCCTTCTATATATTCTCACAAGCCAGTGCTCAGTCGTATAAGCTTCTTCTAAGGTCGATAACTCAAAATCTTTGTTGCCAATTTCTGAATTTCGGACGCGATCGAAACCTGGTGGCCGTCCTGAAAATTGTCTTTTACTAATTAGAAATTCTAGCAATATTGTTCACAACAAGCTCAAAATTAAAAGAGGAAAAATCTTGAGATAGAGTTAAGTTATCAACATGCATATATTCCTTTCTCAAGCTGTGCTTTTTAAAGCATCGCCTATGAAATTATCATATTCTTGGCTAGCTGAATCACAATGCCAAGAACACAAGTCACCACAAAAGGAATATTAGCATTTCTGCTACCTGTAGCAGGGCAAAAACAGTTAAGATACTATATACAGTTTTAGATGGCGTTGGAATGATAGCTCAAATTAGCAAACGAGAAGAAACCACCAATGCAAAATAGTCGAAACGTAAAGAGTTGTGAATAATTTCTAGAGTAGACAGAAAAAATCTGGAAGTACATATTTCCTATTTTCAGGCTGTAATTTTCAAAGCACTATCTGTGAATATTTTATTGTTGGTACATGCTTTTCACCGCCATCCCGTTGTTAACTAACATTGTTTGGTAAAAATTATCTGTTAGCAAACAGAAACAAAAGTGGTAGCTAACAAAAATTCTTACCTAATAATGCTAAGACAACTTCTGATTGAGGGGGGCGGGGGAGGGGAGGAACATAAAAAGCATAAAAGCTGGGGGAAAAAACAGCACAGTCAACTATGCTAGGATGCCTTGAAGATATTTGTAGGAAATCAAAATACGAACTTAATAACTGAGAAATATTAGCAGTCATGTCAAGGTTTATAGCATAGAAAACACTTCCTGCTTTGCTGAATTATCAGTTCTTGAATTCGAACTACAAATTCTCCAGGAACGATTCAATTTGTTAGTAAAATTCTCCAATAGTATCAGCTAAAAAACTCTTATTAGCTTGCAGAAACGCTATTGTTTGCTAATAAATTTTGTTGGAATGGTGGGAACCGGAATATATGAATGGTTACGTCACATATGTGGATTACGATCCCCCGAACACAAGTCCCTCAGAAAGAAATATTGCCGCTAGTTTCTTTTGGTCTTTACCACCCAAAACATGGCGACAACCTCCCCCCCCCCTCCCAGAGAGAACTGTACATTTGGCTAAATGGTTAATATATAATTTTCCTCTCTTCTAAACAAAAAAAGAAAACAAAGAAAGAAAATCAGCTGTATAGGATGTATTCTACTAAATAGTCTCCCAATGTTTAACCCGACCGGCGGTCACTCGGCCCCACAGTGCCACAAGGGCCACTCGACCTAATGAAACAAGATATTATCTTATTCTAAACAATAAAATCAGACTAGATTCTTCATGTTTTAAGCAATAACTAGGATTCAAACTAATTTGCAAGTGGTCAGGATCTCGACTATGCAAGATCATTTTGGTGTTCTCCCTTAATCTTACTGTCAACACGATATGACCTGTTACCAGTATTCTCTCCTCTCTCATTCTCAACCTCTGTCACATAAATTATTAACAAAATACAAACATTAGCCTCAAAGATCTATATCATAAATTAATTCCACAGTTACATAGACACCCATATCCGAGTCCAATTAAAAAAGAAAAAAAAAGAATATCTCTATCTCTGGCACAAAATAGGAGAGGTTAAATAGTTTTTCCAAAACTTCTCGGAAAGTGTTTTTTTTTATGCTGTTTATTTGGATCTCTTATCCAAACTCTTCAAGCTATGATAAGACCACCCGTTCAATTTTAATTAGTTGGGCCAAACAAACTAATAAAAGTTTATAATGGACGAGATACAGTGATAATTTAATGTATCGTGTCGCCTTAAACGGGGGCGTAATTTGCTATGGGGAAGGGGGGAAACTCCCCCCTCCAAACCCAAGTTTGACCCCCCCCCCAAGCTGAAATTAGTTTCTGCAAAACAATCTTGTCAAAATGACTCGTTTTTCAGTTTTGACTGCCATTTTCACTTGACTTGGGAAAATTGGTTCCAACTTCTCCCCCCCCCCTGCCGAGGATTTTGACGAAATTACGCCACTGGGCTTAAGTTTTAGGTTAATTTTGGTGCAGGATAGGAATTTGTAATTTCCCCCAATAAGCAGGGTAATCGTACTGATCCAAGGTTGTCGTTCTATGTTCCGGTAAAATTGATGTAGTCAATAGTGCGCCTAGATACGTACACAGGAGTAGTTAATTCTTTTTTGAGGGGACGGGGTGGCATCGAAAAAACAAGGTTAGCAAGACCCTATCGAGGGGGTTTGACCCCCCCCCCAGAATTGTTTGTCCGACTCGTAAGAACGAAAGAATTTGTACATAAACAATTTTTTATGCGCTTTTTAGAGTTTTTTGTAACAACCAACCCCCCCCCCCCCCCGAACAAAAATCCTGGATACTACCTTGATGGCGAGTAGTTCAATCACATGGGAAATATGAAGAATTATAGGAAAATACCTATAGCATAAACTAAGGTGAGGATCCTGACAGATTTACATTATTAGTTATCAGAATGGTATAGGTCTTTTATCTATAAGTAACAACCTAATTTGATTGTAATCAAACCAGAAAAAAGTCACCTCCTTCTGAATAATTTTTTTTCTCCAGAAACTACAAAGATGCAACCAGTTTTACCGACGCTTAAACAGTATTGGGTGCTAAACCTTTGGATTAAATAAGGAAAAAAAAAACAGTTGAGTTTAAATAATGTTGCCGTTTGTCAATACCTCCTTCAGTACACTAGACAAATATATCTAACAACAAAACACACTTAAGAAGGACCTGTCAGGCCTGGGCCACTATTAACACGAAGATTGTACAATTTTTTTCACCAATTACGTTTTTTTTAATCTTTGCTTCAAGACAAGAAAAGAAGTAGATTTTAGGTGAAAATTTCAATGGGAATTCCTTTAGATTAATCTTTGAGAGAATCCTTATTTTTTGTACATATACATACAGAATGTTACTCAAGTTTTACTATAAACTACATGATGGAAGTGGTGATTGCTCAGTATACATTCAGCCCCCCCCCCCTCTACTTTAAAAAAATACATTTGAGCAACCTCTTTACTACGTAATCTAAATTTGACTGTGAGCAAAAGATGTCATGAAACCATGCCACTGTCATGATTAAAACGTAAAAACACAACACAAGGTAATTTATCGTGTTCTAAGGTGTATTTTCGAGAATAAAGTGAAAAAATGTTATTCAAGCCGGAAAAAAAAAGTAAAAAGGTTACCTCCTTCAGTATACATGCTGCCAAACTTGTAATAGCATAATTTGTACATAAGGGAATTAAGCATTGTTGAAGAGCCCTCTCTGTCTATTCTGAATTCACCAGTTGGTGTATAATAGTCACTTTCTTTAATATGTTTGCCAGTATCAGTTGAACCACCAATCCGAACCATCCATAGGAACTTATTGATATCTGGAACAAAGAGTACAGGAAACTGACAAAAGAAGAAGATCAAGTTGATCGAGCAAAACACAAATGTCATCTGACATTACATAGCAAAAGTTTATACCTTATTGTCAAGCCCGAATTTAAATACAAGCTATATCTATTTTTAGGACATTTATTTAGTTTTATTTTAGATTCGGTCGAAAGAAGAAGAACAACTTTTGCAAAAACGGCATACTAGGTTGTTGTCTATTTTTTTTTAATTAATCCATTTTGCGCATAATAACAAACCCCTAATACTATATCAATGGTTATATTCAATACTTGAAAGAAAACAAAACAATTTATTTCCCTAAAATTTTAGGTTGTGCCCAAAGAACTTGAGCCTTGAACTGAAACCCAAATTTTAATAGATCAAAGTTAAGCTTATTTAGAATTTCTAACTCTGTTTTACAACACTGCATTACACTAGCAGCTTTTAATCCTTTAAAGAAGCTTTTAAAAGCCCAGGTTAAAGTTCATTAGTTTACTCTCTAATGAATTTCCGATACTTGGTGTACAATCTGACAACGCTGACTGCCTACTTAACCTGCAATTAGGCGTTGGGAAACACTGCGTTGTTAGTGGCCCGAGTAGCTTTAAATACTAATAGGCCAGAGATAAAGCACCATAGTTTCCTCTCTAATGAGTTTCTAATACTCAATCTGCAATTAGGAGTTAGGCAACACTGCCTTGTTAGTGGCCCGAGTAGCTTTTAATTCTAACAGACCCAAGCTAAAGCACCATAGTTTCCTCTCTAATGAGTTTCCAATACTCAGTCTGCAATTAGGAGTTAGGCAACACTCCCTTATTAGTGGTCCTAGTAGCTTTTAATCCTAATAGGGCAAAATCAAATCACCGAAGTTTAATCTTTAATGAGCTTCCCATATTTGATCTGCAATTAATTATTACAGGAAACATAACATTGCATCACAAAAAAAAAAAAATTGAAGAGTTTTAGATCGGAGACACAACCAGAGGGGGAGGAGAAGGGAGTTAAAATAGAATTAATTTGGCGGATCAGTGACAATACAGGGCAGAACAATAAACCATTCACATAGACAACATATTCGTGAGCACGATTCAGACAAAATAGAACCTACACTTTAACTAATTTCTGGAAAAAGATAGAGCCAAAGAGGCCGGGCTAAATTGACTTGGCTAAAGAGACTTCAACTAATTTATGGGAAAAAGATAGGGCCAAAGAGGCTGGTCTAGAAAATGTTATCCACCAATTAGATGACTCTTTTTTTTATTTCCTCTGATGAATGGACTCAAAATGAATGAATACCTTCTGAAGACTCATCTTCTTCTTTGTTATTATGTTTATTGGTGTAATTCCTCTAAAACAACTTTTATTAGTAAATCCACGCAAAAAATCACGCATAGAAGCATCAAAAATTAAAATACACAAGAACATCAAGTTCAAAAGTGACAAAAAAAATAAACAAGAGCTTTGAGCTACCTACAGGGTTTTGTTTTTGGAGTGTATTATAGCAGGTGTTTTCACAGTTGCCACTGAAACACAAAGGTCTTGATATTTGGAATTCATAAGTATTTAAAGCAGGCCTTAAAGTACGACCCAGGAGTAGAGGCGGTAAAAGGCAGGAGTAGAGAAGTAAAAAGAGGCGGTAGCTCTTTTTACTTCTTAAAACTTACTTGATTTAAAGATAATCTCAAATAGTCTGTCAAAGCCAGCCGATATTGTGTTGCCTTTTATTATAAATACATTCTTAGACCACACTGGCTATACATGACAAATGCAACTCAGAGAGGAGAGAAACTAACAAAATGAAAAATAAAACTTCGTAACTTCGAAAGGTTAGATTTTCGTTTTTTTTGTCTTCTTTTTTTTTGCTTAGCACTGAGGACGACTTGGCGGAGGCACTTGCCCTGATTTTTAGGGGCCCCAAAAATTTCAAATAAATAATTTAATAGTTATAATCATTAATTTTTATTGAAATAAAATAGAGGGCCTTATTTAAAGCAGGCCTTAAAAGGCCTTTTACTTTTTGTCCTCAATCCGTTAAGAACGCATGCTCAAGCACAATGGTGATTGGAGTGGAGTAAAAAGTGTTTTTTACACTATAAGACAATTCGTTGTCTTACTGACACGCACTACAGCTTATGCAGCCTACTGTTAAAAGGCATAACAGGAGGATGAATGCGTAAAAATTATTAGCGTAACAAAATGCGTAATAAAAAGATTAGCTTTAAGTTTCCCGAAAAGAACAGATAAGAAATAGATGGATAATGTCAATTATGTTAGTAGATACGCATTGCTGACCTACTCTTTATTCAAAATTACTTTACGTTATTCACAAGAGCGGATCCAGGATTTTTGTTCGGGGGGGGGGGGGGGTACTAATTTTCGACTCGGTTTTCGACTAATTTTACTAATTTTTACTAATTATCGACTCGGTCAAAAATTTCGGGGGGGGGGGTGGTTCAAACCGGCTAACCCCCCCCCCCTGGATACGGCCTTGGTTATTCATCTTTGCTACAGAGACCAGAATACTGAGTAGCTGCGTTTATGGTTAATAATACCACGCATAACTGCCTTGAAACAAAACATGTATCCACTATTTTTCTAATTTTTCTTTTTGGTTCGCGGCCGTTTAGCTCTGATCCAAGTTGAGATGGGTAGGCTTATAATGCATCAATTCCGTCTAAACTCAATTGGTGCAAAGGTCTTAGCCAGTTGAGCTTAGGTTGAGTTAGGTTGAGCTTTGTTGAGTTTCACCGAGTAAAGTTTTCATTGGGTTGAGTTTCTCCAGGTTGAATTTTGCGGATTGAGCCTACAAGTTCAATTTTTGAAAAAAACTTAAATAAAACACCAACTGCTCGATTAGAGGGAATATGGATACTCTCGAAAAGGTTAGCGTGAATTACTATGATAAAGTTAAAAATATATATTCAATTTCTTCAAAACCCGAAAAACAAAGAAGAATTTATTTGTATATTAGGGGAATTGAGGGGGAATCTAAAATAAAATGAGGGAGTTTCCTACCCCTCAATTTTTAATAGCTCGATATAAAAGCAACAACAAAAAATTAAATCCATTAGTTTATGTTGATGTACTATTCTCAATTTTTACCAGAAATTAATTATCCAAATTGCAAATTTGAAGTATAATAATCGACGAGAAGTTGCGATAATTGGATTAAAAATTGGTGTTACATTTGTTTACTGAGCTTACAAAATCCTAATGATCAGTCTGGAAGGTTGTATCTCAACATTTTTTTTTTTTTTTTTTTTTTTTTTGCACTTGTCTATCTATTTTAATGAGGCTTAATTTATGGCCCACAACGTAAACAAAGACTATTTTTGGTTTTTGTCCATTTACTGTTATCAGCTATAACCAGAGTGGTTATATTTCCAATTTCTATGGGGGGGGGGGTCAAACTCGTAATTTGTTTCTAATAAAAATACCAAAAAAGCATTTTTCAATGAGAATATTCCCAAAAAAAGTTGACACACGTCATTTCTACGTATTGACACCACCGGAGAGATCCAATTGTAGACGTAGGCTTTATATTCCTTGTACCATTTTTGAAGTTGATTTTCAGCAGTCGTGCCATATTTTGCGATCATTCTATAGCTGAGATTCAGCTTTATCCAGCTACCCAATTGTATTTTGTGAAATTTGCTTCGCATTTTAAAAATTCAAAAATACGTTGACAATAGGCGAATAACATGCAAATATATATATATATATATATATATATATATATATATATATATATATATATATATATATATATATTTAAATTCTGGCTGGGTGAATGAATACACCTAAACTGATAAATTCTTATGATACAAGTATCTTGTGCTTCCTATACAAGTTATAGTTACAGGCTTGTCACAAAATTGTATGTCTTTTCGTAGAATCACAAAATTTTCCGATTTTTAAAGCAAGTTTATATCATTTTGTAAGAAAAGGCCTCAGCAGAATCATAATAATGGCTAGCTGAACGGATAGATCTGAAACTAATAAATCTAATGGTATGAGTAGCTTGTCCATTCGATGCAAGTTACAGCAGTAGGCTTGTTATATATATATATATATGAAAAACGAAAGCATAATTGCATTTTTTCGAGGGAACCAACACCTTGCCTTTGGGAACCTGCATCCCGAAATTTAATTTTTTATTTGATATAAGTCTAATCTAATTCTAAACCCTATTGCAGCTTCGGAGACATAAAAGAAGAAAAAGAAGAAAGAGTCCAAGTACAGCTTAAACACCAGCAAAGCTATAATAAGTTAGTTGGCAAAAATGTCCAATACATAGTCGAAGAGAAGAATAAAAGAAAAAGATGAAAAACGGAAGAAGAAGAAAGGAGTCTAAGTACGGCTAACGCACATTGAGAGCAATAGCCAGTTTGTTCGCCAAAAATGTCCAATACATAGTCGAAGAAAAGAAGAAGAAGAAGAATAAAAGAAAAAGATGAAAAACGGAAGAAGAAGAAAGGAGTCTAAGTACGGCTAACGCACATTGAGAGCAATAGCCAGTTTGTTCGCCAAAAATGTCCAATACATAGTCGAAGAAAAGAAGAAGAAGAAGAATAAAAGAAAAAGATGAAAAACGGAAAAAGAAGAAAGGAGTCTAAGTACGGCTAACACACATTGAGAGCAATAGCCAGTTTGTTGGCCAAAAATGTCCAATACATAGTCGAAGAAAAGAAGAAGTAGAAGAATAAAAGAAAAAGATGAAAAACGGAAGAAGAAGAAGAAAGGAGTCTAAGTACGGCTAACACACATTGAGAGCAATAGCCAGTTTGTTGGCCAAAAATGTCCAATACATAGTCGAAGAAAAGAAGAAGAAGAAGAACAAAAGAAAAAGATGAAAAACGGAAGAAGAAGAAAGGAGTCTAAGTACGGCTAACACACATTGAGAGCAATAGCCAGATTGTTCGACAAAAATGTCCAATACATAGTCGAAGAAAAGAAGAAGAAGAAGAATAAAAGAAAAAGATGAAAAACGGAAGAAGAAGAAAGGAGTCTAAGTACGGCTAACACACATTGAGAGCAATAGCCAGTTTGTTGGCAAAAAATTTCCAATACATAGTCGAAGAAAAGAAGAAGAAGAACAATAAAACAAAAAGATGAAAAACGGAAGAAGAAGAAAGGAGTCTAAGTACGGCTAACACACATTGAGAGCAATAGCCAGTTTGTTCGCCAAAAATGTCCAATACATAGTCGAAGAAAAGAAGAAGAAGAAGAATAAAAGAAAAAGATGAAAAACGGAAAAAGAAGAAAGGAGTCTAAGTACGTCTAACGCACATTGAGATCATTAGCCAGTTTGTTCGCCAAAAATGTCCAATACATATTCGAATACAAGAAGAAGTAGAAGAACACAATAAAAAGATGAAAACCGGAAATAGAAGAATGGAGTCTAAGTACGGCTAACGCACATTGAGAGCAATAGCCAGTTTGTTCGCCAAAAATGTACAATACATAGTCGATGAAAAGAAGAAGAAAAATAAAAGAAAAAGATGAAAAACGGATGAAGAAGAAAGGAGTCTAAGTACGGCAAACACACATTTAGAGCAATAGCCAGTTTGTTCGCCAAAAATGTCCAATACATAGTCGAAGAAAAGAAGAAGAAGAAGAAGAATAAAAGAAAAAGATGAAAAACGGAAGAAGAAGAAGAAAGAGTCTAAGATCGGCTGACAATACCCCAATTAATTCATCTAAATGGAACCCAAAACAATCTCCAGCAAAAATAGTAGTATATAATGTTCGCCTAGCAAGACCAATTCAGGAGTTAAAAGAAGGTCTCTCAGATAGGGCTGGTAATGCAATCCCTGTACAAGATGTCACTCAACTGGGTAAACACAACTCTAATGGATTAAAAACAAGTAGATCTTTCTTATTTACACTGAAGGAAAAAATTAATATCCCAGAAAAGTTATTCCTATTTGGGCAAATTAAACCGCACAAGGAATACAAGCCAAAGTCTATCCAGTGTCAGAAGTGTCTGAAACTGGGACACACAACAAATAAATGCAATGAAATTCTCCTAGCCTGTAGTAATTGTTAAGGCTCCCATCCTAAAGAGTTGACAACTTGCAACAACACTCAGCCTACATGTATCAATTGTAAAGGCCCACATGAATCCACCAACAAATCACAATGCCCTGCATGTAAGAAAAGAGCACTAACACTCCAAATAGTAACAGAGAAGGCCATTCCATACCCTTTTGCAGCTATGGAACCAAATGCTGCCCAATCACACCAAATAAAACCTATATTGAAATCAAATAAAACTCCCAAGTCAAACACTCCCAATGCATCAAGCACTCCTTACAAAACACCATCCTTTAAGCCCCCTAGCTCACATCTCTATCAGAAAGAATCACCAAGCCAACAAGCCTCCTTGCCTAGTGAGATGAGGTCAGCCTGGTACCCCCTCCCAACAAGAAACAAACCAGAAACACTACCAGGAATTAATCCCTTAACTGACAAACTGGATGCACAACCAAACATGCAAACCCCAAATATATGTTTATTCATTCTAAACTGCAATGCAGTTCAGGCCATGAATATACAACAACAACAGAAAACAAAAATCATTGCCGAATTTGCAAAAATCTACATACCTAATCATATGACTATTCAAGCAAAAAAGATCTTGCTTTACTGTTAACAAAGCTGATCATTGATACACTGTCACATCAAAAGTAAATCAACAACACAACACATATCAATACTCCAGTGGAACGTAAGATCACTTACAGAAAATAAGTTAAATGAACGAATATCATTTATAAATAATAATTCCATCAATATTGCGTGCCTCCAGAAAACTCATTTAACCCAAAATCAACAAATTAAGTCTCTGGGATACACTATCCTGAGAAAGGATAGATCATCAGAGAGAAAAGGAGGTGGAGTAGCTTTAATAGCTAAAAATAACATAAATTTCTGTGGTATCAACTTTCCAGATTTTGTAAATGATGTTGATGCAATTGGTATCAGTGTTTGGTTGAATAATAGAAAAACTTACATATTAAGCTTTTATAACCCTAATGGCCGAACTACGGATGCCATGGATTTCTTCAGCTATATAAATGATTCTAATATGTTGAAAAATATCATTATTTGGGGAGACTTTAATGCCCACAGCCTTTTGTGGGGAATAAACCAGCAAATACAGCTGATAAGTTCATTGAGCGTATGACTTTAAATAATAACGAATTAGCTGTTGCTACCCCTCCAAATCTGAATACATATTTCAACCCCAAAAGTGGCAGTTTCTCTACAATTGACCTACAAATTGTATCTTTAAATATCCTGAATAAGACTTGTATACATAAAATTGATATTCTATGTACTGACAACTTTGCCATAGTTTGTTTCCTAAACGAACCTGCCGAAACCCTATCACATACCTCCAAATATATCAACACTAAAGCAAATCCGCCTATGTTTCATAATAAGCTAAATGATAAAATTACAAGTTTCACCCAAAATTCATGCATTTCAAACGCAACAGCTGACACACATGCTGAAGTTTTGACATCTTTACTAATAAATACAGCTAATCATACTATCCCCAGGACAACACCCAGGAAAACATTCCCTAAACATATTCCCAAAGCATGGTGTACAAATGAGTGCCAAAATAAATGGAAAACAAAAAAGGCAGCTAAGAAAACATTCTTAAACAAACCATCACCTACTACATATTTAAAAAAATTACAAGCAGAATCTAATCTAAAAAGGACCATAATAAATGCTAAATATACCTACTGGAATAATTTTGCAAATAATATCTCCAGAGAAACACATGAGCCAATTACACATAAAGTCATAAGCCATATCTGTGGGAAACAGACTTCCACCAATTCACTCTTGTATGAGCTTCTACATAATAATGCCCTCTATGAAAAAAGCTAGGCTATTTGCTGCTCTTTTTGTTAATAAGTTTGCATCCAATACTTGTAACAAAATGCCTTCAGTTCCCTTTAACCCAAGTTATCAACTTTTTCCGGGATCCGAGTATATAACGAGGCCATTATGAATCCCGAAATCGAATAATGCAAATCATCATTTTAGGCCAAAAACTAGGGGCAGCGAAGGCAAAATACACCCTACATGGATAAAGAATCTCACCCCTTCTTACAAACAGGAACTTCTAAATTGTTATAATCATGCTTGGCTTCATCTATGTTCCCCAATATCTGGAAATGTTCGTCCCTCCTACCAATCCTAAAGAAAAATAAACCCAAAAATAACCCTGAGTCTTATAGGTCCATAATGATTACTCTTGTGATGGGGAAAATAATGGAGAAAATGATATATTACCGACTCCTCTGGTTTGTTGAAAAAAACAATATGATCCCTCACACTCAAACTGGCTTCTGGAAACACCATTCCTCAACAGATGCTTTCATATTATTAAAAAATGCAATAAATGAATCATTCTCAAAAAACAATGTCCTAGTTGCAGCTTTCCTAGATTTTGAAGGGGCATATGACAATGTGAACCACCAAATCCTTTTAATTAAACTTGCAAACCTTGGACTACCCCCCAAGCTAGTATCTTTTATAAAATCTTTCATAGAATTGCGAAGTTTCATTGTTTGTGTAGGTTCAGCCTCTTCACCCGAAAAGACAATAACCAAAGGCCTTCCTCAGGGAGCAGTCCCCAGCTGCCTCCTCTTTGCCATATATCTCTGGGACATGAACCTTCCCCATACGAATTTACAATATGCTGAGGATCTGGTACTATGGCCATCCGGCAGCACCTTTGAGAATGCACAGGCAAAACTGCTACAATCACTCTCCCGATTTGAAAAATTCTCTCGACATTCAGATTTACCCATTGCACCTACCAAGTCAAGACTAATCCAACGTCAACGAAAGTGAAATTATGTTAATGTAAGACTAACTCTAAATGGAACAACTATCCCAGAAGATAATCATATTAATTACCGAGGTCTCATGCTTGACCAAAAACTTAATTTCCACTTCCACATTTCAAAAACAATAAAAAAATGCTATAGAAAACAAATATACTAAAAAGACTTCTTTCTACACCCTGGGACTGTAAGGAGAAAACCTTACTCCAGTTTTATAAATCACATATAAGACCCCATATTGACTATGGGCTCATCATCTATGGTGCATGTGCAAAGACCCAGAAGCAAAAAATTGAAATAATACAAAACGATATAATACGTCTCATATTTGGTCTTAGGAAACCCACAACAACCAAGTTTCTGCTTATGGAGAGTGGATTAACAACAATAAGGGAGAGACGTAGCTTTCTCTTTATAAAACATCTTACAAAAATTGAATCAAATAGCTCATACACTCTAAATAATTGGTTAAGAAATCCAGCCATGTATAGAGGCATTGCAGATGAGTATGCCGATATTCAGAAGAAATTCCCTATACCCGCAAAGTCTATTGCACCTACTTTCCCCCAATCCCCTCCATGGAATTGGTCAATCCCCACAATAAATACTGATTTCTCAAAGTGGACTAAAGATTTAACCCCCAGCGATTTTGTCCAGAAAAAATTTGCTGAACTTAATACAATTACTTATAAAAACCATTTCCAAATCTTTGTTGATGGGCCCAAAATGAATGAGAAGGTAGCAAGTGGTGCCTTCCTTCCTCACCTGAATATTGCAATGGGTGAGAGATTGTATAATAATGTATCTATAATGTCTACAGAGTTAAATGCCATAATCATGGCATTAGAACACCTTATGGAAAATAAACCCTTGATTGCTAATTCTAATAATATTATAGTTTATTCTGACTCTTTATCAAGCCTTGAGTTGCTGTCTTCAGCTCCTCAGTATAAGCTGGATATTGACACTTATCATTGTCTTGGTATTATAGATAATCTTGCTTCAACTGGCATAAGAACTTATCTCCAGTATATTCCTAGCCACTCTAGTATAAGTGGTAATCATCAGGTTGATGAAATAGCAAAAAATGCTATAAATATTGACCAGCCAAGTGGGAGACCAATCCCCATTAGAGATATTTACCAATGGAGACTATCAAATATTATGTTTAATAAGAAAAATCCTACTCTTTCCCCCTTTCCCAATAAGTATTTTTCTAAAATTTATCATAGAATTCGTTCTGGAACAAATGAACTAAACTTTCTTGCATTCTCATATCAGTTTCCTAATTCAAGTGGTTCAGTTCCCCTGTCCCCTCTTTGCAGGTATTGTATTATGAATAATGAAACAATTGACCACTGCCTATTTGAATGTAATATGCTGACGTCTGCACAGCAAACTTTGCATTGTAAACTGTTAAAGTGCTTCAAACACCACAAAATGTCACTATCAGCCAAGAGCTCAGCCGACTATACCTGCACACAGAGCACAGAAATCGATATCTATCATCTTATATTTGAACTCCTTGAGTCGAAAGATTTACTGAAAGATATCTGAGAATATCTAATAAATAAGAGACAACCAAGCCAGTAGCTCTGTAGCCCACAGAGTGAAGCAAAAGGAAAAGGGCTAAATAGTATCAACTGAAAAGCCCGCCTGCTGTGAAATAGAAGAAGAAGAAGAAGAAGACACAATTTGATAGCTATGGCCAGTTTGCTCGCCAAAAATGTCCAATAAATAGTCGATGAAAAGAAGAAGAAGAAACAACGAAGAAAAGAAGACGAAATAAGAAGAAGAAAAAGAAGTCTATGTACAGCTTGCATTAGCACTACAGCCAGTTAGTCCACCGAAAAAGAACCAATACGTAGTCGAAAAAAAGAAGAATAAGAAGAGAAAAAGAAAAGAAGAAAAGGGGAAGAAGGAAGTACTGCTTACACACCATCAGAGCTATAGCCTGTTAGTCCACCAAAAATGACCAATACATAGTCGACATCTAGTTCTTGCATAATAAGGGAAGCATTCTCTTCTGAAGATGCCATTGCCTGTCCCACTCTCGATATATGCGTATTATTCCACGTGTTATTGTCCACAAGCACTGTTCTATTAGCCATTGAGGTTATCTGATAACCATAATCCCACCAAGACATAATCTTGGCATCCTAAATGGTGAAAAAATTGTAAAATTTAATGTTCAACCTATGAAAAGAACTAAATGTAAAAACTTCTGAAATTACAGTTTGTTTCTTTTATTCAGATTTACATAAATAGTTCTAAAAAGGATAGGTAATAGCAGCGGAAGAGGGGTATGAAATAACTAATTTAGATTGGCCTTAAGAGGCCCCCTTTCCATTGAAAAAACACAATTTTCGTGTTTTTGGAAAAACACGCTCCCCCCCCCCGTCAGAGTCAAACCCGACTATATCTAAGTTTAACTACATAAAGACTTCCTACTTTCTTGTTATGCTCTATTTTCATACAAGTGTATTTTGCTTAACTTTTTATTACTTTTTTATGCTTTTCAGAGATCAGACTTTCTTTTATTTAAATATAGGTTATATTTTGAATTTTATGTAAAAAAGGCTTAAAAAATATGTTGTATAAAAAACGGAACTTCCGATTTGCATATCAGATTTATTATGGTTGAAATGTCAGAAATATTTAATTCAATATATGAAACTATGTATTTAAAGCTTCGAATTATTTGCAAGGCAGTATTGGTAAATTTCTTTTAGTAAAAAGAAAAATACAAGACTACTTGAAGACTTATTAAACTAAGAAAAAAATATTTTTTTTCCAAAAACTAAGAAAAAAATATTACCATATGTAATTCATTTGTATCTTCAGATATAATTACATGTACAGAACTGAATTGTTTTGAAATTTACGTTGTCATTATAGTTACATTACGTTGCATTTGCAACGATTCGACGTGAAGTAACATTTTGAATAGGGTGTGGTTTTAGGCTCGGCTTGCTCGTTCTTCACATTTATTCCGATGAATTTACGCTATAAGTGCAAGACCAGTCCTGGTCATAAGGATACCTGTTAAGAAAACAATTAATACTTCCTAATATGCATTATAATCATATTTTCATATTTTCCAGGTTAACATATTTTCCAGGAAGAGAACATTTATCCTCACTATCTTCCTTGTTTTTCCAGTTTTTTAATCACATTTTTATTATGTCAAATCTCCAAGTCTTGAAAATCCTTTAAAACAAACACCCAAGAGCCATCTAGCTAATCTAACCTAACCAAACCTAGCCTAACCTAACTGAACCTAAATTTATCAATATTAGCCTATTTATATCTTTTCGGTAGATAACAATGAAGGTGTTTAACTTTCATATATAGAATATTTGAAAACGGATAAATGCAGTGAAATTTGTTTATTTTTCACAATTTTGTTAAAAAAATTGCACAACAGTGAATTAAGTGAGGATAAAGGTTTTCCCCCTGGAAAATATGTTAACTAGGATTATTATGCATATTATGAAGTAAGAATTGTTTTCTTAACATGTCTCCTTATGACCAGGACTAGTCATACACTTATTCCGAATTCACTTTGCCATTATTCCACTTCCCAATTACTTCCCACTATTTTGCTTAGCGCAAAATTTTCAGAAAGTTAGCAACATAGAGTTTTAAAAAATAAAGCTGTACGAAAATATAGAAGTAATTGGAGATTTTATATTACTGGACTTTTAAACATTCAATGTCAGCTATAAACTATAATTGAGCATATAAAAAAGAGAATATAAGAGAATAATATAAAAAGAAGATAATATAAAGAGAATATAAACTATTCTCAAAGAGAGGATCAGTAGAGCAATGCATGTTCGTTCACACTTTGATCCAGTGAAAAAAAAGCTGAATTACATGGAAAATGCAGGTTATATAGACAACCAAACAACATCACAATTTCAACCTGTAGGAGGGGGGGGGGATTAGCAATAATCTGAATTACATGGAAAATAAAGGTTATATAGACAACCAAAAACATCACAAATTCAGGGTGTGTGTGTGTGTATGGGGGAGGGGGGAGGAGGAGAAAAAAGCTGAATTACATAGAAAATGCAGGTTATACAGACAACTAAAAAACGTCACAATATCAGGGTGTATATGGGGAGGAGAAAAAAGCTGAATTACATGGAAAATACAGGTTATAGACAACCAAAAAACATCACAATTTCAGGGTCTATAGGGGGGGGGGGGAGAAAAATTATTAAATAGAGAGGCTCAATCTTCAGTGTTCAGATACTGAGCTACTACTTTAAAATGTATAAAATATTTACAGAAGTGATAATAATTTGATGAATCTGCAGTAAGGTTGTGAAGAGAAACAATTGATACTTCTGAATGAGTCAATCTATGAAGCTATATGTTTATATTTCTTTGTGAATATTTATCAAACAAATATTTATAATAAACATTCATCTGCTTTGATGATAGAAAACAAAATTAATCCACTTATTAAAGTTTTAATGAATAGTATTGCTAATTGTTTTTATTATTTATGTTTTTCTTGTATGAATATTTTGGAATTTTATGTATAAAAACAAAATAAATGTGCTTCCATTAAAAACAGCGTTTATCATGTAAATAAATTCTTTTCTTCGAAAGTTCGGTTTCAGGTAAAATTATTACCTCATCCCACCTCTACTGCTTATATAAATAAAAAAATAAAATTATAGTCAGAAAAACTAAGAAATATGATGATAGAATGAACAAAAGGGGAAAAAATTAACCTCAGGAGTATTCATTCTCAGCCAATAGTAAGCTTCTCGAAAATCATCAAAAATAATTCGTGAGCCATCATGACCTCTTGCGGGCAATACGATGCTGGGCGAGCTGTATGCTTCGTCTGCGACCCAAACACAATGTAGACTGTACAACAAAAACATGATCGAAAAAACTCCAATCATTCCCGTGGAAAACTGAAAAAAATAACAAATGGTATAAATTTGGGACCACTCCAGGTCATAAGGAGACACTTTAATAAAATAATTCTTACTTCATAATATAGAAAATAATCCTAGATAACATATTTTCCAGGGGGAGAGCCTTTATCCTCACTTCTTTCCTTTTTTTCCAACTTTGCAAAAAAAATACAAATTTTTGCTAAATGATATGCCATCCTATAAATTTTTTTATAGATTGCATTCATCCTGGCCGTTATGATGATATCCTTTAAGCAGATTAAATGATGCCGTAAATAATGTGGAGTGGTCGAAAATATAGACGAACGCCATCTATAAAAAAATTGTAAGATATTGGACATGGTAGATTTGGTATGTAT
The DNA here is from genome assembly GCF_049724085.1 of Artemia sp. Qi Xiang Cuo. Classification (NCBI taxonomy): domain Eukaryota; kingdom Metazoa; phylum Arthropoda; class Branchiopoda; order Anostraca; family Artemiidae; genus Artemia; species Artemia sp. Qi Xiang Cuo. The sequence continues at coordinate 60,793,940 of NC_142806.1, read as the reverse complement.
TATATGTTCCTTTTTTAATATGTGTTTTTTTTAAATAATATATCATTTTCTAGTATTTGGGGAATCTGCATCTGAGCTCAGCAAAGAACATCCAAAAAACGTACACGAGGGGAAACTAGTGCTGAAAGAAAAAATCATGAAAAGTTCATTCACTTCTAAACAAAGCTAACGGCTTCTTTTCAGTGACAACCAATAGTTTTTATTTTAATGAAAGAAATAGTCATATTTGGCTTTCTGGCGAAATCGATATTTACTGATCATATCAGTCACGCACCTAGGGGAGAGGGCAATGATAAAAAACGATTTTATTTGATGGTTTGAATAAGAAGATAAAATAAAACTTAAGATTTGGGGGTGGGGGAGATCTAATCTGCCCCTCTTGTCTCGTTGCGTCCCTGGCTGACATCCGTTGTGTTCAAAATAAATACTTGAAACTGGTCCTAAATGTTGAAAAAAAAACAAGGGTTCTTAACCCTTGATTTTAACAAAATCAAGAGTGACAATCTGCCAAATTCCACTGGGGAAAAATTTGTTAATTTGTTAAGCTTTACATCATAAAAAAAGTGATTTCAACACTCTATTGTTCAATACAAACTAATTAACAATGCTAATTAACAAACTAATTAACAATGCTAACATGTTACAACCAATAGCATTAAAGAACCAATAATATTCTAAATCTAAATTATAATCAGCAAAAATTAAGAGCACTTATCAAAAAAAATATTCATAAAAGACTTGTGTCTAAATAAGGACAAAAAAAAAATATATAAAAAGTGCACCTCAATGTCACAAGGGCGTCTTATCAGACTAACTTCAACTACCCCGGATGTAATTTGCCATTTACAACAACAAATGCTTAACTGGCCAAGTGTTTCAAAAAGTTTTAATGCTCAGAACGCACATAATAGGGCAAAAGAAAACCACATAAATTTTGTTTTAGAGTAGAATGGTAGAGTAAGTACAGCTGAAGAGTAATGTAAGTAGGTTGAATCAGAGAAGCAACCGAAAGTATTTGTAGCAGCAGAAGTTCCACCTTTCGCATCAATCAGCAGACTTACCGGCCATCAGAAAAAGTTACAACCTGTCAAGTGTCATACCAACAGATTTGCAAACCACTTCGTGCCCCATTTCGTTACAGCATTTAATAAATGACCCTTTTCTTTTCTGTTTCCTTTGTAATTTTAAAAGTAGCATAATACAGCGTTTATTTTTTAGTACGAATTTATACGAATTTATAGTATTTTTTATACGAATTTAGATAAACGAATATAAATAGGAGCAAAATGTGTTATCAAACGGTGCGTGTTAACGAGCTGTAAGTAAGCAGCGACGTGACTCAATAATAATTGAAACTCTAAAAAACGGAATGCTGATATCAATAGCTGCATCAAAAGAATTCGCTTATCATGCAGATTCCAAATATATAAGATTCATTAGCTTTAGTGTTACCCATCAAAAGCTACGAGCCTGACAAATTTTGCCTGATTTTGAAAGAGCCAAGTCAAGAAATCTTAATGAAAACCACACCATCAGATTCAGCATATCAGATAACCCTGCTGAGGAGGTTTCAAGCTCCCATCTGTGAAAATGGTGATTTTTTTCGCCAGAAAGATTACGGATGCGTGTGTATTATTATTTTTTTCTTTGCAGGGGTTATCGTATCGAACCAATGGTCCTAGAAAATCGGGAAAGGGCTCATTCGAACGGAAATTAAAAGCTCTAGTGTCCTTTTTAAGTGACCAAAAGATTGGGGGGCAACTAGCCCCCCCCCTTCCACGCCTTTTTTTCTCCAAAGTCGTCCGATCCAAATCTCAAGATAACCATTTTGTTCAGTATAGTTGAAAGGGCAATAACTATGTCTTTGAAGATGACACGACCCTTCCATAGCCCCTAGAGAAATGTCTGTAAGTTATGACATTGCCCATTGTTTAAGCTTGGAAAGTATACAGATATTTTTAGGGGGTGGGATTTTTCTGCTGGGGAGATTTTCTAAGAAGAGAATTTTCCGTGGGAAGGAAGTTTCCGGGGGATGAGCTTTCCATGGAAACTTTAACACAGGGGGAATTTGACAGCATTCCTAGGCGATATTCTTTTTATTCATCTTACTTTCTCTTTGCCGACTCAGTTTCACATTTGGAGATGTTAAGGGAACTTTTCAGCGGATCGGAATTGTCTAGATGATCTTCCAGTAAAGGGAGGGGATTTTCCAAGGGAGGAATTCTCCATGGGGGAAATTTCTGCAGGAACAACTTTCCACTGGGGGGATTTAGGGATAAATTTTCCACGGAGGAGGATTTCCGGCATGATTTGAAAAACAATCAGATATTAAAGTCTTTTTCAAAATGAAAGTGTGCTAAGAATAATTTTTCAGGCAGGATCGTCAGTAAAATTTTCCGAGAGAACTTTCCTAGCAAAGGGGGGGGGGGTATTTTACGAGGAAGGAGCTTTCCAAGGAGCGATTTTCCGTGGGGGGAGGGAATTTTCCATGGAGGGGAGCCGGATTCCCCCGCATTACTTAAAAACGATCAGAAATTAAATAGTAAAAAAAACCTTTTTTTTCAGCGGAAAGTAAGGAGCAACATTAAAATTAAAACGAACCGAAATTATTTTGTATGTGAAAGGGTTGACCCCTCCCAAGCACCTCACTCTTTACGCTGAAGTTTGAGTTTTTGTGAGTAAAAGTTGAATTTGGGTTTAAAGTTTGAGGAGGGGGCAGCCTCCCTCATATACGTAATAAATTATGTTCGCTTTAAGTTTTAATTTTATTCCTTGCTGTTAGTTGAAAAAAAAAAATTTTTTACTTAATTTACTTAATTTACTTTTTTACTTAATTAATTTACTTAATTTACTTTTTTACTTAATTAATGTAAAAAAAAGGAGCCATGAACATTAACTTAACAGCCTCTTTCATCAAAATTTGAACTGCAACCATATTATCTATTAGAAAATATTTACCTTAGCATTAAAGTCGGTAGATATCTTATCCACAGCCGCTCGATCTTTTCTTCGTTCTTTGACAGCCCCGTCGGGACGGGTAGCCTGGGCTGAAGTTACGTATTTTTTACAATAAGTTGTAAGAAGGGTTGATGCAGAAATACCAGATAAGACACACATAATTGGAGCCAAAACCAGCATAAGACGAACCATAACACCCTAAAAGGAAAATACAGGTATAAAATACAAAAGAAAAAAGTAAGTTCAAATTACACGTATCTTTCTTAGTTTTCCGACCTTCAACCGTCTGACAACCCTGCTACAATATTGTAGCAGGTAAAAATATTCTGTTTTACCAATAAGAAATGGAAAGGTGGTTAAGAAAAATTAGGAGTGTCTCGCATACGGATTATTCTTGCCCCAGTTGAACTTAGGAATCGACGACATGGCTCACGATCTTGAAGAGTGCTTGCAGCTTTCTCGTTGGAGGTTCTTCAGGGCTTGATACCCCTGACATCCTGGGGATCACACGGACAACCGTTTAGGGTCAAAATATGTTACTGAAGAGGTGGGAGCAAGAATAAAGATATGGCTTTCTTTGGTTGGGCGGGGGGAGGGGAGAGGAGTTGTATTTACGCTATTTATTTTGTTTTGTGTACTTACGAATGCTACATTATATGGCATTGCTTGGCTTGTAATAGAGTATTTTAATTGTTCAGTTTACACAAACAATCAATAACGAGGGGAAAAATTATCACATTTGGCGGATTTTTAAAGGACATCCTTCGAGCAGAGATTTGGGACGTTTATAGACGGCAGCACATGGGGAAACGGAATATTTTAGCATAAAACCATGCGTTTAACGACTTATTTTATATCGACAAAAAGAACAGCTTTTCCCTTTAGGCAATCAACTACGAAACTTTTAGACAGTTTGGAGAAGAAAGGTGTAAGTAAACTCTTACAGAAAAGTTACGAAACTAACGCAAAACTATTTCACTTTTCCTTGCCACATTCAGAAGATAAGGAGGGACTTGGCAGGGGATCAAACCTAATTTTAAAGGGGGCAAGGAAAAGGATGAAAAGTACAAATTCATTATAAAATCTACATCAAAATTAGATACCGTCTAGCGCAAAATTAAGGGAAATGTCTGAGTTTCCTTCCAAAATAAGTTACAGTTGTCACAACAATTGCACCATGGTTTTTTAGTCACCTTATTTACAGAGATGCACTGACTTAATAAAATATAGGGAGACCAGCTATTATTTGGATACAATTTTGAAGTCACTTTCAGGTCAGAGACTACTGGACATCATTTTGCGTAATAATAAAGAAGCAACATTATTCAACTACACCAGTGGCGGATCCAACGGGGGGGGGGCGATCGCTCCCCATGGACGGGTTGTATTTTTTTTCGTTTTGTTTTACTGCACTTACGGAAGTCTGCATTAACGCATATTCTAACTACTGTAACTAGACTCTAAAACTTTTTTACATTACGTTCAATCAACTGTAGACAATCGAGGCGTGCGTCCTGAAAATCAGATCATTTGCCCCTTTTTTTCTGGGTTGGGTTGACAATGTATCCCAATCTTTGAATTTTCATTATTTTCTCGTGATAAATTCGTAGCCTTCTTCTTGGGAAAATTCACTTGCGACTAAATGAGATGTTGCATTACGATGTAAATTCTCTAGTTGCAAAAATTACGTTACTATTATAGTAAACGGCGTTATTGTAAACATTGCTTATAAATATTCAAAATATGGCTGAATATGTAAGCATGTAGATCAGCTTATTAGGTAAAAATATGTGGTACACTCATAGTAGGGTGTGTCCAATTCAATAAAGTCAACATAAATTGACCTATAAATGACTATATAGATGGTGCTGTAGGTTTAGATCCATTAACAGTTTAAATAAAGTCAACATAAATTGACCTATAAATTACTATATATATGGTGTTGTAGGTTTACATCCATTAACAGTTTAAATAAAGTCAACATAAATTGACCTATAAATGACTATATATATATGGTGTTGTAGGTTTAGATCCATTAACAGTTTAAATAAAGTCAACATAAATTGACCTATAAATGACTATATATATTTTGTTGTATGTTTAGATCCATTAAAAGTTTAAATAAATTCAACATAAATTGACCTATAAATGACTATATATATATGGTGTTGTAGGTTTAGATCCATTAACAGTTTAAATAAAGTCAACATAAATTGACCTATAAATGACTATATATATGGTGTTGTAGGTTTAAATCCATTAACAGTTTAAAAGCATGTATGAAGAAATCTCTTGAAGATTGGGCTAAAGTTTTCACATCTGTCAGTGGGTTTTAATTCAGTCCTAGTTTAATTTTCAAATTGAGGAGATTCACTTGTTTTCTTTCCAGTATTTCACAATTCAGTATTATGTAATTTCTGACACCACACTGGCTAATCATGATAAAACAAAAAAAGAGGATTATACAAGCCAATGAAAAATGTGGATTAAAATGCAAATATTTCGGTCAAAACCTCCGCTTGACCGTCATCAATGCAAGATAATAACATAAAAATTACTAATAGAAATCTAAGGATACTACTAACAAATTTCAAACCTTAAAACAAAGCCAAACTAAAGTTTAACGACTCTTTGTATGTAACGGTGAAAGGATAACCGAATAAAAAATACAGTTCTGAACGGGAATTCAATTTTTAAATTTATTCAAAGCATTTTTAAAAGCTAAACGCTTTCCAGGTAAAACATCATCACAGATTAGGTTAGGTTGCAAAATGGTTTTTTTTTTTTATATTTAGGTAAAAACGATCAGAATCAATTAGTTAAATGGGACTTAAATAGGTTTCTCCTGTGTCTCTATTGAGAGCTACCTTTCGGTGAATTTACTTTTTTTTTTTATCTCAACTGCCTCCCTGAATACTTGGATGAGACCTTTAACAGGGGCAATAATGGAGGTGTTATCGAATAAAGCGAAATAGTACGGGTTGTCATACACATATTGAGCCAAGGTGGAATCAAAAGTCTCAGGCCTTTGACATAGCTCTATAGCTTTGTCGATTGAGGACCTGTGTTCCAACAATCTCTCCCCCAATTGCTCGTGGGTTCTTCCAACATAGAAACAGCCGCAAGAACAGGGAACCCTATAAACACCACTGCCCAAAATAGGGTTCGTTTTATCTTTGCCACTGTTAAAATAGTTCTGAATTTTATTAGAATTTTTGAAGGTGACATTTAAGTTATGTTTTTTTTAGAATTCTTTGCAGTTTGTCACCTAATTTGGGAAAATAGGGCAAAACAGCAAAGACTTTCTTATCACCCACTAAAGCGATGATATCCGTTGGAGGTTGTGGAGATGATGAATCATTTTCTGCCTTTTTGTGTCTTTTTTCTATGATGGATTCCAGTAACTTGATGGTATATCCATTGCAAAAAAAATGTCATTCAGATAATTCAATCCTGGGATTATATGAGCTTTTGAACAAATTCTTATAGCACGGTCAACTAAAGATATAACTACTCCTCTTTTTACACAAGGAGCGTGGTTGGAAGAGAAATGCAAATACCTATATCAATCAAAAAATTGAATTCACATTCAGTATTGTATTTTTTATTCAGTTACCCTTTCACCGTTACATGGAAAGGATCGTCAAATTTTAGTTGTGCTTTGTTTTAAGGTTTGAAATTTTTTTTACCTTCGTAAAAAGCTTTTTTTACCTTCGTCGACTTCCGTGCTGCGTTCGACTCAGTGGACCGAGAAGCTCTTTGGCGGATTCTAGAATCGACAGGCCTCCCCGAAAAATACTGCAGACTCTTCAAAGCTCTACACCATGGGACGGAGAGCTGTGTTGAAGTGAACGGCCGCCGCAGCCCGTTCTTCCAAATCACGACAGGAGTGCGTCAAGGATGTGCAGTTGCCCCAGAGCTCTTCAATGTCATCATAGACTACGTTATGACAAGGACTACTTCATGTCTCAGCTTTGGACTCAAGTTTGGAGATCGTGTCATTACAGATGCTGATTTTGCAGATGACTTAGCCATTCTGGCGGACTCCATGGAGCAGTTGCTGGAAGCGCTTTGAATCCTACGAGAAGAGGCTGCCAAAGTAGGACTGCAGATAAACTGGACTAAAACGAAAATTATGGCCATTGACCCATCCTCTCCTGCCGCCAATCCTTCAGTTAGCCTGGATAGCACCACTAGCATCGAAGTTGTCCAAAGGTTCACCTACCTGGGCTCCATAATTTCTTCAGATGGCTCGCTTCTTTCTGAACTACAAGCGAGAATATCCAAAGCGTCTTCTGCCATGGGCAGACTGAACCGTCACCTCTGGCGAAAACCGAACATCAGTCACACAACGAAGCTGCGGATTTTCAACGCCCTCGTCGGCTCTGTGATGCTCTATGGAGCTGAGACGTGGCAAGCTTCAGCCGCAACCCTCAAGGCAATTGATGTCTTTCAGTCGAAGAGCCTGAGGAGGATCGAAGGTCTACGATGGTTCGACTTTGTCAGCAATGAGAAGCTGCTGCAGCTCACCAAGCAGTCTCGGTTTTCGACCCAAGCAGCCGAGCGAACACTACGATGGTTCGGACACCTACTTCGAATGCCTCCACACATACCTGCAAAAACAATCCATGACTTTAACCCTGTCAAAGCCGGTTGGGAGTGACCTCGTGGACGACCGAAGAAACGATGGTCTGACAGCCTGTCCGAGTTCCTAGCGATGGCAAATATCAGGTTGAGCGATGTGCAAACGCTTGCCATGGACCGAAGTGGATGGAGGAGGCAGACGTCACTCTCTACGCCGAGCAGCGCCCGGCAGGAGACATAAGTAGGTAAGTTTCACCGTTACATGGAAAGGGTCGTCAAATTTTAGTTGTGCTTTGTTTTAAGGTTTGAAATTTTTTTTTTAAGGTATCCTTGGATTTTTATTAGTAATTTTTATGTTATTTTCGTGCACTGAGGACGGTCAAGTGGAGGTCTTGACCGAAATATTTCCATTTTAGTCCACATTTTTCACTGGCTTGTATAATCCTCGTTCTTCTCTTTTTTACTACTATTTTTACTATTTTTACTTTTTTACTATTATATATACTTTTTTACTATTTTTCGTTCATCAATAGTATGAGCTCCGGGGTTTCTTCTGTGTTCTTACAGTACCTGCAAAACGGCCTACTGGCAACTTATCCATTTGGCTGCTTAATTTTATATGAAAAGGATTGGTGGTTGAAGTTAAAAAGCTGTGGTTGAAGCTGTGTTTGTACGAACTGTTTGGCACCAGAAATATACGTTTCAAACTGCCGATTGGATACCAAATGCCGCATTTTGTTCATTTAAAGCGGGAGAAAGATGCAAAAAGGTACTTGAACAATTCTCATTTGCAGAGTTTCCACTAGCTTGTATATCCTGCTGCCCAGAAATACTTTTTTTGCAAATACTGCCCTCTTTTTGTAACTGGGGCTAGCGGAGTTCAAACGGGCAGGTTGCCCTACAAAAGCTGGTCACAAAGCCTGTCTCAAAATTTGCTAAATTAATGGGAAAAGATGGAGACCTGACAGTACATGATACTTCCCAGTACCACCGTGACCCAGTAGAAGCTGGAAAGTCCTTTCTAAGAGCCTATGATTCTCAGCACGAATCTGTAAATAACCGCGTTAACGTACAGCGAATGAAGCAAGTAACAGAAAACAGACAGAGGCTTAAGCCAATTCTGGAATCAATCATATTTCTAGGAAGGCAGAATATTCCATTGAGGCGCCATCGGGATGATGGCAGCTTAAACTTGGATGACATGCCGCTTTCCAGCGAAGAAAACTTCCGAGAACTACTACGTTATCGTGTTGAAAATGGCGACAGTAAATTAAAGGAACAACTGAAAACATTGGGAAAAAACGCTACCTTTATCAGCAAAACACCTCAAAACCAGTTGATTGAGTGTTGTGCGACAGAAGTCATAGGTGTTGTTCAAGAGAGAGTAAAGTCAGCAAGGTATTACAGCATCATTTTCGATGAGAAAACAGATGTGTCACATTCATCGCAACTTAGTTTAGGCCTCTGCTACGTTTTCGATAACCATAGACGCGAGAACTTCATAGGTTTTGTAGACGTTCATCATGCCACCTTTGAAAGTTCTTCTGCAAACAAAGAGCCGACTGTCAACGGAAAAGTGATTGGCTAGCTAGTTCTAAGCCTCTTGGAAGAAATGGGTTTGAGTCTACTTGACTGTGTTGGAATTGGGACGGATGGGTGTGCAATGATGGTATCAAATATCTGTGGTGCTGTAGTGGAAATTCAGAAAAAAGCTAAAAGCAAGTCTGGTTGTTCCTACTTTAACTGCGCCCTGAACCTTTCCTTGTCAAGAAGCTCAGCTGTTTCCAGCATCACAAATGCCATAGGCATTATAAAAGAAGTTGTTGCATTTTTTAATGCATCTGCGAAGAGAAATTACGTCTTGAATAAGATTCTGAAAGCTAAGCTCACGGGAATGTACGAGACGAGGTGGATCGAGCGGCACGAGTCACTTATGCAGTTTATGTCTGAACTTCCAAAAATCATCCAGTCTTTGGAACACATCAGTCACTGGAGTGAATCAGTAACCGCTCCGAAGGCAAAGACGCTTGTGACAGCGTTACATAGTGCGGAATTCGTCGTTTCCCTTCAGTTTCTACGCAGCATTTTCGCTGTGACCGTGCCTCTTAGTCGGATACTCCAGAAGAAGACTTAGGACTTGGGTACTGCCGATGGCCATGTTTCCGACCTTTTAGATGTTCTGGAAAAGCGACGGGAAACGTGTGACGAAGAGTTCGCATTAGTATTCGAGCAAGTAAAAGAATTGCCAGATGAAATCAAATTGTCTGTTGAAATTCCAAGGATTACACAGACAGGTTCATCGAAATAATCCTCCTCATACTACGCCAGAAGAATATTATCGACCTGCTGTTTTTCCACCTATGCTCGACTTAGTCATAAGTGACTTAAAGAGCCCATTCTCAAGAGCCACGTTGAACTCTTACCTGTTAACTGTACTGCTGCCATCAAATATTGTGAATTTTAGTAATGATTTTCTACAATCTTCCATCAAAGAGATCTCTAGCATGTGCGGTCAACTTCATGGCTTAAGCGTGCTGTCTACCAGTGCAACGCTTATTTTGGTAGAAACGCATGTGTGGAGAAATAGATAGCCTCGTGTTAAAAGAGGAGGAGGTATTTTTCCTCGTTCAGCGGAAGAAACTGCCAAGGAATGTGACAGAGACCTTTATCCTTATGTCAGCTCACTTCTTGCTATTTTCATATCTCTTCCAGTGAGCGTGGCATCTGCCGAGCGTAGCTTCTCAACTTTATGCAAACTGAAAATCTGGCTCAGAACACAGATGAGGCAAACTAGACTCACTGGTTTGGCCATCCGTAATGTGCATCGTGACATCGATATCAGCATTGACAGGGTAATCGACAGGTTTGCGAACAGTTGAGCCAGGAAGCTTGAACTTTTCTTATAAACAGTTGTCAGTTGATCAAGTAGAGTCTTTGTAAGCATTATTGTAATATATGAAAACCCCATTTTCGTTAAATAAGAGACCGACAGGGACACTTAAAACACGAAAAAAATGAGCCTTGTTTGGCCAAAAAAAAGGACACTACTCCCACTCTTTTCGGTAAGAATCCCCCCCCCCCTAGAACGAAAGGCTGAATCCGCCCCTGAACTACACGAAGTAATTTTAACGATGTTTCTCATTAAAATCCTTGAACAAAAATTATTCCCAAAAAAGCTTGAAACAATATTTTCGTTTTTCTTTAAGATATACCCTTTCGTTTCGGACACAACGACACAACAGGGAGAAACCTGAAGTATCCAAATAAACTTCTTCTCACCTGCTTCATTTCGGATCAACTGACGAAATTACCTAATTCTTAATTATTCTTTATTTTTACAATTTTTTTTATCGCATGTCAATTCTAAGACACAGCCATTCTCGCATAAACCTTTAAAGCCCTACTTTTATCCTGCGAAATTATGAAAACGAGAGCATCGCTTTTATAATTTGTTTTATAAATTCTTGAACAAATTCGCTTTTATAATTCTTGAACAAATTCAAGATTTTTTTTTGTTCTTCTGTAAATAACGAGAGCGTAATACTGTGAATATTAAGATTAGCAGGAGACTCGTAGTACAACCTTGTGGGACACCATACTAGCAATATTTATCAAACCCGAAAAAGCTCCATTTATCTCAGCCATGATCATTCGATCAGAAAGCTATGAATCGAATAGTGACATTCCTTTCTTCTTCCCCTTTCTACAATTTTCCATTTGACGAGAGCTCGCACATCGATGAGAACATTTATTTTCGCACACCGGAAACTTTTTATGTGTCGTAATAATGAAGCAACGTCAGGGGTGTTATCCAGTAAATCACTAATTGTTTAGTAATTAATTAATTTTTGAGCTATTTGTAAAATGATGAGGACTATGGACACCGTATATCAGTGGCGGATCCAGGGGGCAAGGGGGACGAGGGCCCCCTTCCCCCTAGCGTAGTTTAAAGTAGTGTAATTTACTTTAAAAATCCTGGATCCGCCCCTGCCACATATGACTGTCATTATGCATGAGCAAACTAAATTACTTTTAGTTTTCTCTTCTAAGTTAAAATTTAAAGGACTTTTCCAAGATATTGATATTCACATGTTGTCTATTTACGCAAAATATGCGATTCACCCATTCATTTTGGCTGGACCATGTTTTAGGTCAAATCTAGTTTGAAGAAGTATTTTATTTCTGGCAATAGAGTTTCTTACTTTTTTCACAGAAAATCTTCCAAGTACCAAAGATATCAAAATAAAACATTTTTCTGCCCCCTAAATCATCTCAGGTACGTTCATACCTGAAAACCAGAACCTTCGAAGGTTTTTCTTTCGGTTGTTTCCGAATTGGAAGCTTTAAAGGCTTTACTATATATTCGTCAGCGTTGCCACGTTGAACCATGAAAATAAATAAGGAGAACTAATCAGTTTAATTTGACAGCGTTTTTCGTCCGTAAAATTCGAACATTGACAATCTATTGCTTCCTTAAGACAACTATGGCTTCAAAGGAAAGCCACATTTTTTTTTTACACAAAAATGTGGCTTTCAAAGGAAAGCCACATTTTTTATTGTTTGGTGACATACGTTTTTAGCCTTATTTTTGTTGATTTCCTACCCACTTTTTTTTTTATTTGGTGCCATCTGTTACAAGAGAACTTTCTTATGGAGGTCTTTTTTGTTAAAGATTGAACTGGAAATTCTCTCATTTTTTAAAAACATGGTTTTACAAGGTTCCACTTCACCAATTTACATAATCAGATTTTATTTTCACTGTCCTTGTATATGATATATTTTATCGATATAACAATTTTTTTTTTGTATTATCTATCGCACTCGAATAATAATAAAATAAAAGGATACGAGGATTATTTTCAGCCAGCGGAAAAAAAAACAAAAAAAACGAAAAGACAAAAGCATATGTTTTGGCAGGGACCTCTGCAAAGCCGTCTTCAGTGCTCTGGCCTGGTTTTTGTTTCTGAGTTTCTCCTGCTTTGTTAACATTCACTTCAAAAGGTCAGTTTTGTTTGCCGAATTTGATTCTTCTTGATATCTTCACGTTTTTTTTTAATTTTTTCCGGAAACTTTTGCCAACTGCGGAAACTTTTGCCGTTTTTTCCGTTTTCTTCTCGTTTATTTCCACTGGCTGAAAATTACCCTCGTCTCCTTGGTGATTTTTGTGCAGTCTTAAAACGTATTCACCATCTATAATGTAGCAGCAGTAGTTATCATCTACAATTCCTCTTTGAATAAAGGAGAGAGTGAGAGGAAGACGAAGAGAAAGAGTTTTTAAGTGAGAGAGGGAGAGGAAGAGGAAGAGAAAGAGAGTTATTATAACAGTTTCCCTCAAAGCGAGGAAAAGGAGGCTCAATAAAACAAAGTACAAAAATGAGGCGAAAAAAATAGACTTACCGCAAAATACATAGCGGTCACACCGTAAAGAATTGCAAAAATATTGGCATCATTAAGTTTGCTAAAGCAGATATAAATACCAGCCGGGAATAGAAATACCAAAATATGGAGATCAAAGAAGAACGAGGACCAAGCAGTTGGCTGATGTTCTGATACAGAGGCAATTATTGGAATGTGATTTTTAGCATAGGATGGATCCAACAGCGAATAGAAACGTCCTGTCCATGGTGCAATTTTTCCTAGTGAAAATGAGCTTATTAAGTATCAACTAGATTTGCAAATTAATTAGTACTAACAGGAAGTAGAAATATCCATTCCACGGTGCAATCTTTTTTCTGGAAGCTTAATCACCGTAAATCAGAGTTTGAAAAAAAAGACAAAAAATAGACAATAAAACAGTGACTATATAAACAGTGATAGACAATAGAAACGTTCTGCCCTTGGTGTGATTTTTTCTAGTGAAAATGAACCTGGTAAGTATCAACTAGATTTGCAAATTAATTAGCACTAACAGTAAGTAGAAATATCCATTCCACGATGCAATCTTTTTTCTGGAAGCTCTGATCACTGTAAATCAGAGTTTGAAAAAAAGACAAAAAATAGACAATAAACAGTGATTTATCGTTGTTTTAGTTTTTATCTTTTTTCTCGACTGGCCTCAATCTCTTTTGTCGTTTTTTCTTACTACTGCTACTAACAATTCACCTCAGTACCAAGCCGCCTGAGGCCAACACAGCTACGCACGCTCCTCCTCCATCCCAATCTATTCAAGGCCTCCCTCTTTACACCGGGAAGCTTCCTATTCCCTTAAATCTGTCCTTACGACCTCCTCCCACCCCAACTGCAGACAACCTGCTTTCTGTTTAGCCCTAGACATTTGACCGAAAAGGAAAATCTTTGGCAATCAGTGACCCTTCATCGACAGCCTACTGTTTGAAATACGGTCAGTCAGTCCGTAGACAATTGGTCAGTCCGTAGACAATGAAATCCGTAGACAATTTCCCTGGAAAACATTCCTCTGTTTTTCGGAGCGCCCATGCTTCAAAACCATATTTTACCACTGTCATCACTGTAGCTTACAATATTCTAATTTATATGGGATTCTTCCAAAAACACATACTTTTTTTCGATGTCTGATAGTGTTTTTAAATACTATCAGACATCTGGTAGTTTTTATTTTCCTTAGACCTTTCTTTTCTATCCAGAAAAGGGGGTAGTTTTATCGAGCTGATTTGATAAGAATTTCTCAAACGTAAAGTACAATTTGACTTTGTTAAACATTTGGTAATGTTGATTCTGTTTAGAATTTTTTTTTCCTCCAAAATATATTTCAGTAGTTCCGTCAGGTATATTAAAAAGGGATTTCCTATAATACAAAGACTGGTTGGTTATCAGTCAAACCGCTGTTGGCGGAACACTGGAACAATCGAATTTTTAACTTAAGGTTTTCAGTAATCGGGAATAAAGCGGAGATAAATGAGCTCTACAAATGATAAACTAGAATATACAAAAAACCCAAATATTTCACATTAGTTCAAGATTACTTACTTTAATACAGCTTTTAAGCTGGCTAGTCCCCCTTTATTGGAGTTACCAGGACCTAAGGTTGGTTCTAAAGCCAAAGATTTTGAAGCCAAAATTTCACAGTCTGCTATCGTATGGCTATCTTGTTACATGAATCTTTTACTGGGACACTGCTTTATGGCTCCAATTTTGGAACAAATGCTGTATCTGAGTTGCTCGATGGCCACCAGATTGTTCTGTACTCCTTCTTTGCATATCCAAAAACAAATAATAAACCGCCCGCCGATGCCAGCTATGGCGAGCGTCACGATCAGCAATTTGTGACTCTATTGAGAAAAGTTGACTATAAGAAAACTGGCGTAGGAGAACGAGCACAAACTCAACTTGGCAGACAGTGATTCTACCCTGCTCGTACCTGATGCATTGTCTTGCCATGCTGTTGCCTTGGATAATGGACAGTTGTTCTTCCCTGTGGCAGCAGTTCATATATTTCTAAAGTGGATGATATTAGGGTCAAATTTCGCGCTTTCACATAGAACCCATGAAAAACAATCGTTTTGGGTCATATAGCTATGCTAATTACCACAACGCAAATCTGCATACAGGTGGACAGATAAGCAAAAGAAGGCATTCCCCTCACACTGACCTGAAAGACTAGGCAAAAAAACGAGCAAAAATGGGGTTTTTAAAGGCCAAATGAAAATACTGAAAAAACACAACGAAGCGAATATTTCAAGAGGACAAACGCCTCTCTTCTTCAGCGCGAAACGAAATAACGTATCCAAGGAAAGTGCCGAAGAAACAAAAAAAAACAAAAAACGCAACAAAAACAAAAGCGGAAAGTCAATGTGAAAAGAACCAAAGACCCAAAGAAAAAACCAAAAACTTAAAAGATGAATAAAATTCAATAAAATCCAAAAAATAAGAACGAAAACCAAATACCTAACAACCATAATAGCGAGTTATTCGCCAATATCCGCGATTTGCACAAAATCTGAAAAATTATGAACTGCCATCGACGGATACTAGCGAACAACTAGCGGATACTAGCGAGTTGTGATGATGATTCTCTCGATGATGACTAGTCCTTTGTGTGAATTCGCTAATGGGCCCTTTATCTTTTAGATGGTCGGCCGACACTGAGTCTCACAAAATAATTCTAAGGTACCGTATGCGTACTTTACGGTACAATACGGTTCCACGGAGCATGTGTCGTATTTTGGTTTCTAGCGTCGCGTGGTCCTAAAGTTATTAAAGAAGTACTAACTATTCTACGATTTATTTTGTATTTATTTTTTTTTGTCCTTTCTTCTCTGTTTCCCTGGCCTTAGAGCCTTTCAGGGAGGGGGGGGGAGAGAGGTGATTTTTTGTGCATTTTGTGAATATTTATTTATTAATAAATGAATGAACTCTGAAATGAATATAAATAAATACTACTGCATATATAAAAATTTCCATAAAATTGGCGTGGACTTAAAAAAACTTTTAAGTATTTGTGTTAGAAGGAATCTAAAAAACAATGAAAAAGAAGAAAATCTAGAAAACCGCGACACCACTGGTGTCCACAGAAAATAATTGTAGCAACAATCAGTAAATAATAACGATATAAAAGCTTTTAAAGCAGTAGGAAAAAAGAATAACAAAATTTCTGCACAAAAGAAAATAATGAAAAATAAAAGAATGAAGAAAAAAATAATGTAACAAAAGAAAATAATTGTAGCAACAATCAGTAAATAATAAAGATGTAAAAAGATTTTAAAGCATTAGGCAAAAGGGGTAACAAAATTTCTATATATATGATAGCAAAAGAGCCAACTTCACCGGCCGTTTAGTAGACAAAAAGGTGACTTATACTACTTTTTCTGAGCTTCTCCCACTGGCTTGCGCCTCCAGCCCTGAGCAATGACGGGATCAAGCTTTAAACTTCACAATAATCTGATGTCAAGTCTTTCCGTTCGCTACAAACTACAGCTCAGGCCTTTGGTTCTCACAAATATGCAGCCTCATTGTTCGAATTGTGTTCGGGCATGCAGTCACAGCGCCCTTGTAACCACGACGTGCCCACTATTGTTGATTTTGTTTCTTTAGATTATATTTTTCCAATTTTTTGGCTGTGTACGTTTCATGGTTCCAATTATCTTCAAAAATTTCCACGTTTCCTCTCAATTTGTTTATTTTATTTATTAGTACCAATAATAAAGTGTACACGCAGATACAGGCTTGATTTTATACAAAAAAAAAAAAAAAATCAGCAAGTACCTGATACAGCAAGTACTCCTCCAATAATTACAGCCAATGTCGCCATGAAAACAGTGAAAGTGCGAAAAAGTACCGCAAATTGTTCTTTACTCAATTTGGATTTCAAGTACTCAACGAAAGCAAGTAGTTGACAGAGACCAAAGGTTCCAAGGGCCTGAAACAGTACAAAATAAAAATTAAATTACAAATACTACAAAATAAAAAAAAATTAAGCAAAATAAAAAATACTACAAACAATAAGGATGCAACACAGATTTACCGTGCCCTAGGGTACCAATAAGAAACCACTGTATCTCTCAAAACCGTCCATGGATGTGTCACAAAGCATTAGCCAAGCAATTCGAGCCTTATTGTTGCTTGGAGAAAATCAAAATTTTGGTACTAATTATGGCTCAACGTTTGACTGGTTTTCGGACATTTGTTTTTGTAGTAACAAAATTCACCTACCATACGAAACATATAGCCAAATTCACATCCCAGCAGGCCTCTCAATCTGAAAATTCCTTTTGGAAAAATATTTCGAGGTATCCCCTCAGCGCCTGCCTATCTGTTCAAGATTAAAAAAAAACACAAGTTATTTCAACTGAAGGTAAGAATCAATATCAAAAATTAAAACGGAAAGAAATTATTACATATACGAGGAGATTGCCCCTTCCTCAACACCTCGCTCTTCACGCGAAAGTTTTTCGGCATTTAAAAAAAATTTACGTATTGTTCTAATTAAACAACCCTTGTGTTTCAGGAGTCGTGTTTAAAAAATTGGGACAAAATTTTAACTTTATCGGAAAGAGCGAGGTGTTGAGGAGGGGGAATCCCCGCGTATACGTAATAATTTATGTTCGTTTCAAGTTTTAATATTTCTCCTTACTTTCAGTTGACAAAACTTGTTTTATTTTAAATTTCTGATCGTTTTTTCATAGCGCCGGTAAATCTGGCTCCACCTCCATGAAGAAATCATCTGGACAATTAAATCCTGGTGAAAATTTACCCCGGACTATTACGCTTAACATCCCCACGCGTAATTTCATATAAAATTTCGGGCAAATTCCATCAGTATAAAATTTCCCCTAAAAAGTTCACCCCCGGGAAAATTCCCTCCCAATGGAAAATTCTCCACGCCCAAATTCCCCGAGTAAAAAATTCATCCCCCCCTCACCCAAAAAATGTATGCATACATCCCAAAATACATCCTACATGCGTAATACATCCTCCACGCGTAATTTCATATAGGATTTCTGGCAAATTCCTCCAGTATACAATTTCCCCTAAAAAGTTCACCCACTGGAAAATTCCCTCCCAATGGAAAATTCTCCCCGCCCAAATTCCCCGAGTAAAAAATTCATCCCCCCCCTCACCCAAAAAATGTATGCATACATCCCAAAATACAAATACTATACAAATACTATACGTAAACAATGGGAAAATTTTATAACTTAAAGACCTTTCCCCCAGGGGCTGTGGGGGATCATGTTATCACCAAAGACATATTTATTAGGCCTTTCAATTATGCTAAAAAACTGCAATCTCAGAATTTTGATCGGACGATTTTGGCAAAAAGTGGCGTGGGAGGGGGGCCTAGTTACCCTCCATTTTTTCGGTCATTTAAAAAGGGCATTAAATCATTTCATTTACGATACAATGAGCCCTCTCTCGATATTCTAGGCCCACTGGGTTGATACGATCACCCCTGAAAAAAAAAAATAATAAAAAAACAAACAGGCTTCCGTGATCTTTGTTCTGGCAGTGAGCTGCTAGCTAACCATATTGCACACAACCACTGTACAATGATTTGTATTGTCTTTGTTTTCGATTGGGGATGTCTGTCCAATTCCTCACCACAGTCCTCACGATAGCTAGTAGTTCCTGCCAGATTTTTTGGCTACTATTCATCGACCTGGATGCAAAGTGTTATGTCACAACATATCAATTAGCATTGCAATGACGCCTTGTCTGTTATGCGAAGACATTGTTCGATACTGTTTTTTCTGACAAATCTCTCGGGCGATCTGTTCACAAGGTACGTAAAGTGTTTGGCTCCTTGATTCACGCCACTACGCTAGTCCATGCAACAGAAAGGGGAGGTTATCCCTTGGCATATTAGATCTATCCGAGAAATGTATTCTTATCTTAAAGTTCGCATAGTACTTTATTCATTGTCCAAACCTGACGACTCTAAATTGCACCACCAACTTTTATTCACGCGATATCTGATTTCTTATTGGGTCTGAGAAAGAAACCCATAAAGGTCCTGTTTCTCCCTAGTCACTTTTGAACAATGGAAAACAGGATGCACAATCTGCCCCTTCCTCGCCCCTTTCTCGCCCTTTCTCGCCCTTCCTCCAAGCCAGTTTTAATTTCTCGCAGCGGACATTGTGAACTTGAGTCTTACTATCCAGGGCAGTAGTAAATTTTTCGCATGGCTACGATTGGAGTACGTAAGGCTTGGACTTGAATTAAACGCGAAAAATACCGGTTATATACTCAAATAGAACCCAAGAGCACCAAAGGAAACTCCTTTTGAGTTCAATAGAAACAGGAAACTTATTAGCTCACATCGAACGTTGTGTCAGTCAATCTGACGCATTATTTGTCGTAAATACGGATAACCAGCATTTACGGATAAACAGAGGCAAGTACACAGCATGAGTACGCATGTTCTGGTAGATCTCAGTGACTATAGCTGAATAAAAAAAAACCCTGATGTCGTAAGTTTTGAGTTACGTAATAGAAACAACTTTTTGTCTACCTTACAATATCCATCTTCTTTTAAAACTTTTCATCTTCATTCTAGTACCAAGTTATACATACAAATCGCCGTTTTGAAAAATTCTTTTAATATCAGATAAACCAAAACCCTGTCCAGTGCTCTTCCACTCCACAACATATCTTCTTCGATCCCTGCTTTAGAGCCGTAACTGCTATCTTAATAGAAAATTTAGCATTTTCCACCCCGTCCTATTCCTATTCATGGCAAAGCAAGTTGAAGAGTTTTGCTCTTTTCAATTATTGAAGTTAAATCTTGCTACTGATTTCGAATTTAAAGTGTTTGCTATTTCCAACTGTCACATTAACGTTTATTGTCTTCTTCTTTTTCTTTGTTAATGCTCCATCCTTTTCCTTTTTATTTGGTGTTCAGATAAATAAATTTACAATAAGCAAAGGGTTGTACGTAGGTATTAAAATGAAAGATTTAAAGCCGAACTGGACAGCATTGGAAGTACCCATTAGACTAGATAAGCCCCCCTTAAAGTTCAGCTTTTGGTCGCCCATGCTTGGTATCATCCGCCTCTCCCCACCTTGTCTCCCTCTAAAATTGAATGGATAATTTGCCCCTCCCGATTCATAGTACATTCCCAGCAAAAAAGTGGTTTGGACATAAATAACAAATAAGTTTTTTCTTCAATAATAGTGAGTTGTTTTCCGCTATTCAATTACACAATGTTTTACTTGGGGTATATAACCAAAAACGATCTAATGACCCAACTAACCTTTTTCATCTTCCTTTTCTTGGCTTATAGATTTCTCCAGATTTTCATCAACAGCGAGTTTTTGCGTTCACTCCCTCCCCCCCCCCAAAAAAAAAGAAATTCAACGTACCTTCTTGTCACAATTAAATCGCCCCTTGTTTTCCAGCCTCCAGACTCATGTGAAAATACATTTTTCTTAAAACTGTGAATACAAATTCCTTATCTTTATTTCTTAGGAATAGGACGCAAATAAGTTTCGAACATTTTGAAACAGACACACTACATATGCATTGCGTGGTAAAAATCATTAATTCAATTTCAAAGCTCAATTTGGTTTATGCCTCACTGCTATCACCTCCTTCTCGAGCAACGAAAAAATTGCACATTACCACTCAAAATAGAAAATTTAAAACGTCATTTTTTTCAGTTTCACTCGTTAAAACAAAACAGAATGCATTATACTAATAATAAAAATAAAATAAAAGGAATATATAAATAAACATTTAGAATATTTGCAATAATATAACTTACTAGCATGTGTTCTGAGCTTTGAACAGACTGAAATCCAACAAACGGAATTTGCATCGAAAGGATTGTTCCCAAAGTAAAAGTGGTGCTATAGGAAACATAAATCTTGTGCGAAAAGCGACCGGAGATCATCAAAGCTAAAACATGAATTGGAATGAGGTTGATTAAAAACACGTAGCCTCCCCATGACGAAACCTGAAAAATAAATTAATTTATTCTCATAAAAAATCAAAAACACATAAAACCGTACAACAGCTTTTTTTACTTTTAAATTAATATTATGCACTGTTTGTTTCAATAGCAAGAGAATGATGATTCATAAAATCTTAAACACTATTGTTTTTTACATGTTTTTTTTTTAAAAGGCTGTATAATAGCTTTTCTATTATCATTTTCTAAAAGTATGGATTGTGTCCTTATTGCTTTAGTAATGAAGGAGCATGGATTCATAAAATCTCTCACGTTGTTATTTTTAAATATTTTTTTCTTTTGTATATATATATATATATATGTATATATATATATATATATATGTATATATATATGCTTTGTTTGTTTTATTTATTCTTTGTAGACCAAGACTCTAACATATTTGTTCCAGCAGCAGAGGAACATGGATTCATGAAATCCCATATGCTTTTAATTTTTAGGATTTTTTAATGTCAGATAGAGCTACTTAAAAAAAATAAAAATAAAAGTGAATTTGAATGAGGTTGATTAAAAACAATAGCCTCCCCGTGACGAAACCTGAAAAATAAATTAATTTATTTTCATAAAAAAAACGATAAAGACATAAAAACCACACAACAACTTTTTTTGCTTTTAAATTAATATAGTGCACTGTTTGTTTTAATAGCAAGAGAATGATGATTCATAAAATCATTTACACTGTTGTTTTTTACATGTTTTTTTTCCTGTAAGATCTAGTTTTAAAAGAAAGGCTTTACAAAAGGCTGGAAAATAGCTTTGCTATTATCATTTTCTAAAAGTCATATATAATTTTTTCAAGTATGGATTGTGTCCTTATTGGTTCAGTAATGAAGAAGTATGGATTCATAAAATTTCATACATTGTTATTTTTAAATATTTTTTTCTTTGTTAGAAGGGACTATTAAAAGTATATATATATATATATATATATATATATATATATATATATATATATATATATATATATATATATATATATATATATATATATATATATATATATATATATATATATATATATATATATATATATATATATATATATATATATATATATATATATATATATATATATATATATATATATATATATATATATATATATATATATATATATATATATATATATATCAACCTCCGACAGAGCCAGAAGGACGAGGTTCTAATCTTGCAGTGCTCCCAGCACTTGTATATATATATATATATATATATATATATATATATATATATATATATATATACAAGTGCTGGGAGCACTGCAAGATTAGCACCTCGACCTTCTGGCTCTGTCGGAAGTTTTGATGGCTAGAATCTGGATCAAATAAACTGGATGGAGATGTGACCATTATACACAGCGGATCGCAGCAAAAGCACAAATTCGGAGTAGCCCTAATGATGACAAAACATACTTCCCAAGCTCTACTACAGTGGACACCGGTATCACCTAGCTTCCTGAAAGCCCACTTCATCTGCGCGCATGCGGAACTGTCAGTAGTAATATGCTACGCACACACCAATGACGCCACCGACGAATCAAAAGACGAATTTTACGGAGTTCGTAGCAAACGACATACCACGGCATGACATAGTAAGTTTTCTAGGAGACTTTAACGCGCAAGTAGGGAACGACCGATCCTTTTCCCCAGAGGTTCTCGACGAGCAGGGCCTGGGCCAGCGAAAAGACGACAGAGAACTACTTATCGACTTCGCGCTCCTCAACGACCTTGTAATCGGAGGTACCCTATTTTATCATCGGGATGTACACAAATATTCTTGGTTATCTCCCGATGGACCCACCCGAAATCAGATTGGCCATTGTCTTCGGAGCAAGAATTCGAGATCAAGCCTACTAGATATAAGAGATATAAAGGAGCCGAAAATGGCTCAGATCCTAAACTGATGGCAACTAAAATCTGCCTCAAATTGAAAAGAAATAGAAACGCAAAAAAAGCTCCCTTAAACACAGTCTTCGACTGGGAGAAACTGAGGGTGAGAGAATTCAAGCAAGCCTTTGAACTAGAGATGCGGAGTAGACTTGAAGCCATGCCTTTATGATGCTGATAGCGATCATTACTGGGAAATCATAAAGTTGTTCTTTCACAATGACGCGAAAGCCACCATTTTGTACCACAAGAGCCAAGGACCAGTGGCTTTCTGACTAAACATGGAAACTCATAGAGAAAACAAAAAAAGTAAAAGCATCACTTATCCAAAGACAAATCCCCGACCGACTCTCAGAAACGACGAATACAGAGTCTCGAATAATGTGGTAAAGAAGAGTGCCAGAAAAGACCAGAGAAACCAGCTGAAGCTGAAAGCAGCGCAGGCAGAAGATGCAGCAAAGAGAGGAAAAGAGCTGTCTATAAAATCGCTAATGAGACTATTGGAAAGAAATTCTCTATTCAACATGGAACAGTAAATCCTGATAATGCTCGGCATCCTGATAACCGAGCAGTCTGACGTACACGAAGTCTAAGCCAGTTACTTCGAGAAGCTGTTGAACAGACCTTCAGCGAAATTATAGCAGCAGCAAAGAAGCTGAAAAATCGGAAGTCGCCTGGTGAAGACAGGATATCCACAGAAATGATAAGAGCGACTGTTCTGACCAGCCTCAAGTTCTGAACAGCGGTGTTCGCAGTAATCTGGGCGACCACCAAAATACCTTCAGATTAGAAACGCAGCACCCTTGTGAGGATTTTTAAGAAAGGCAATGCGTCCCTGCCAGAAAACTGGCGGGAAATCTGCATGCTTTCCATGCCTAGCAAATTGCTGACACACATTTACTGCAGAGAATCAGCTCGCAGCTCGACAGACACCATTACGACGAGCAACAGGGGTTCAGACCGAGCCGTTCATGTGCAGACCGGATATTTACTCTACGGCTACTGACGGAAGAAAGCAGAGTGGCACTCCAGAATCTATATGATATTCATTAATTTTGAGAAGGCATTTCACTTAGTAGACCGCCAAAGTCTGTTGAAGATCCTACTGCATTACGAAATCCCTCAAAAGATAGTTTCACTGATCGTTCCGCTCTAAGAAAATAGCAAGTGTTGTGTAAAGACACCAGACGACCAAACTCGTTTCTTCCGCATCCTGTCAAGAGTTAAGCAAGGTTTGCGTCTTGTCACCACAACTTTTCGTAATCGTCATTACTACACTGCGAAGTACAAGCACAGACGAAATCAAGCTGAATCCCGAAATACACCTCAGCGATGTAGACTTCGCTGACGACATCACCGTCCTGGAATCATGCAAGCCACAACTCCAAGAACTCCTTGACAAAGTGAGGGAGAGAGGTTGCCAGATCGGCCTGAAAATAAATAATGAGGAAACAAAATGCATGGCTACCACAGACCTTTCCCTGAGCATCATTTGCGGAGACCAACACATAGAGCAAGTCGCCCATTTCAAATACGTGGGAAGCATAATTGAAAGCACCGGATCGACCACAAAAGAAGTGCTCACAAGAATTGGCAAAACCAATGGGGCCTTCAATAGATTACGAAAAGTTTGGCGGTCCCAAAGCTTCTCTATACGGCTAAAGCTACGAATCTTCAATAGTAATGTTATGCCAGTGCTGCTTTACGCAGCCGAAACCTGGCACCTCAACCAGGAACAAGAGAGAAGAATACTTGCTTTCGAAAACAAACGTCTTAGAAGAATTCTCAACATCCGTTGGCAGCAGAGAATAGCAAACAAATCCATCCACTACAAGACGGGCCAGCCTCTCGTGAAATATATCATGAGTTCACCGATGGAGGTACCTTGGCCACGTACTACGTATGGACAATCTCAAACTACCAAATGCAGCGCACCATTGACAGCCGTCGGGTCCAAGCCGCAGTGGCAGACCAGAAACATTCTGCGTCGAACGTACCACACCGATCTCCGTAACCTGGAAGCATCAATCCAACCTTAGTAGGAGGACATACTGGCAGCAAAAAACCTACGGGAAGATTGGCAGCTCCTTCTTGATGCCCTGGGTGCCTCTGGAGGCACAGGCGGATCTAAGGTCTGGGGTAAGATACCTCCCATCAGGGCTCCTCAGAGGAATACCAATTGCCTTCCTGCCACCTGGTTTCGACGCTTTAATTTCCTTACCCAGTGGAACGTCTACCATGAAGTTCTGTTATGGTATTCCTATGTTAAATAAAACTTGTGAAATACATGCCTACTAGTAAAATTATTCAAAAATACCTACAAAATAAGATTAAATCTATCCATATTATAATATTACTATAATACCATATTAATTTATACACAGTTTAGACAAATAAAATTTTGATACATACAATTATTTGCTCACTCCAAGTTTTAAATCTACTTTGAGTTTCAATTTGTCGAGATTCCATTGCATTTTCACGAAAATAAAATTTAGAAAAGAGGGAGAACGATACTTAACCATATAGAAATATGCAAGCGCTGTCATTGATCCCCATAGAAGAGAACCTGTCCTGACAGCTTTTATCCAGAAATAATAGGTCAACAGCATGCAGAAAATGGCAATACCTATAAATGTAAAAAGTTAGAAGAAAAGTATACACTTAAAAGTATAACTATAGAATTTAAAAGTAAAAACTATGAAAGCGGGTTTTTCAATACATAGTTGAAATTCATTTTCCAACTTATCAGTGATAGTTATGACATGCAATTAAATTTACGTAAGATTAAAAAAATAATTTATTTAGAAATGAGAAATTACGAGGCTTATTACGACTAAAGAAAAAAAGCTAGGCCAATAGGAATTTATGCGGCTTCAGATCTGTATCTGAACTATACTTAAATCTTTCACAATAACAAATTAAAAATAGAAATAAAAAAATGTGTTACTTTGTTAGCCAGTTGACGACTCTCAAGTAAAATTCAGTTTATTGGGCTTCCCCAGGCATATTTTAAAAGCTCATTAAACATATTCAACTATACCAGACCAGATATATTAAATGACCAGATCATGATTGCGGAGGTAGTTGTACACTAGTACAGAACGAACCACGGCCCGGAGTAATCAAAATTACATAGGAAGTTTAAAAAAATGGCTATTTAAAAAAATTGCCATTTGTAGTTTATTCAGGAGTGGCAACTATTATCTCTAGGCCTATTTGTGTTAATACCATACTAAAATGATATTTTGAAAACCAATTTTTGAAAAAAAACCAAAACCTTTAAAAAATGGTATTGGGTCGAAACAAAAAATACACCACTGAAGTATCCATTGCTGGAAATCCTAGAGAGAAATCCTACTGCCTCCTGGATTGAACAAGAAGGAAAATCACTTTTTGCATGGGTAGCAATGATGTCTCCTCTTTTTTCTTCAATAATAGAGGGGCACTGGAATATCATAGAGAGCTGTTTAAGGGCTCATTTGAAAGGAAATTGCTATATCTAGTGTCTTTGGTAATTCGCTAAGCATAATATATAAAATAAAATAAATTTTTACAAAACTGTATACTTAAAGGAGGTTTTACAATTCCCCATGATACATTTTAAAAGGTCCCTGGAGCTATTTTGGTTCTCAATGTGATCAGAAGCTCAAGTATTGAATGTGGTTTTCAAACATATAGTTGAAAATTTGCTTTAAATAATTCCTCAGAATATCTCACAAGAATATTTTCTGTTTGGTGACTAGCAGCTCGTTATACTATATATTATATTTATGTATCTACGTCAATGTAAATTTTTATTGGAATGAATTATTAGGGAGTTGAAGAATATTAAGAACTCAACATAATAATTTATGTTTGTTAATTAGTTTACTACTGCTACTAACAACTCACCGCAGCACCAAGCCGACAGAAGCCAACACAGCTACGCACACTCCTCCTCCATCCCAATCTTTTCAAAGCATCCCTTTTTACACCCTCCCAGGAAGTTCCCATTTCCTTTAAATCTTTCTTTAAAACATCCTCCCACCCCAAACGAGGACGACCTGCTTTCTGTTTAGCCCTAGATGGTTGGCCGAAAAGGCCAATCTTTGGCAATCTGTAATCCCTCATCAGCACAACGTGCCCTAGCCACCTCGACCTTTCTTTCATCATAGCCCTATAAAGCGGTATTGAACCACATTTTCGTACAGCCTACTGTTTGAAATATGGTCAGTCAGCCGGGTACCAAGAACAATCCGTAAGCAATTTCTCTGAAAAACACTAGCGAATCTTTCTTCCGCTTTTCGGACCGCCCATACTTCAGAGCCATATTTGACCACTGTCATCACTGTAGCTTCAAATATTCTAATCTTGGTTTGCAGACTTATCTTCCTATTCTTCCAAACGTTTTTTTAACTGTAAAAAAACATTCTGAGCCTTGGCTATTCTACTTTTAACATCTTCACTGCTACAACCGTGTTTACTAATAATACTACCAAGGTAAGTGAAGCTTACCTGATCAATCTTTTCATTACCCAACGTCACCTTTTCATTTTCACTTATTCCTAGCCTTAGTGAATTAGTCTTCTTAACATTAATTTTCAAACCTACTCTAGCACCCTGAACTCGCAAAACCTCTAAACGTTCGTTCATTTTAATCACACTTTCATCGAGGATGCGTAAAACGTCAGCAGATCCTAAGTTCATTAGATTTTTTCCTCCCACGGTTAGTCCGAGTTCTCACAGAGACTGTCCGGGGATCATTGCAGAAGTCAAAAATCTGCATATATGGAACTAGAGGTGATATTTGATTAATAAACCAAAAATCTGTTTCCTATAAATTAGAAAAATAAAGTGACAATGAAACAAAAAAAAAAAGATTATTTTTATATAGTTTTCTAATTCTACTTTTTTAATACAGTTGAGACATGCTAATTAAAATATTTAAAATTTTTTTTTATACACGAACAATTTTTTAAGAGCTCTTATTAAACATTTAGATACCAATGGCTATGAAAAAGCCTACTACAACGAAATGACTTCTCTCTCCATCATTTGCCGAAATATCTATGGGCACAATTCAGTCAAACTAGACTACGTTAAAGAACTATGCCGTAAATTTAATGTTGTGTGCTTACAAGAACATTTACTCACCTCCGAAAATTTTGGTCTTTTCGAACAGTTGAATCAAAAAACTTTGTTCATGCATGAAGCAAAAAGGTCCTCAGTCCGCGGTCGACCGAGTGGGGGCACTGCTATCATAACGGACAGTTCGCTTGAATGTCAAAAGCTGGAATCGTGTGAGTTCTTCCTCGCTGTAGATTTTCCTGGCCCCGGGGGTTTTGTTCTGATCACGGTTTATCTACCAACAAACCTAAACACCCTCTCTTCCGAAAAACGGTTCTCGGAAGCTTTTGGCCGCCTCTCGCGCTTACTTATTAGGCTGGGCAATCGAAGAGTGCTAGTCTGCGGTGACTTTCAGTGCGACTTAACGAACCCATCAAATAAGCTCTCCGAAATCTTCTTCTCAGTAGTCCCAGCTGGGTATGATCTCTGTGAAAAGACTGACGCACATACGTACATCCATAATTCCGGTTCAACGACAAACATTGACCATGTGCTATGTAACTTCTCTCTAGGTGCTCCAGTCACCGTGGACTCTGAGCACACAGTAAGTGATCACCTTGGCTTATGCTTTAAGGCTAACTTCTTCCCGTGTAGGCCGAATAAGCCCCAAATTTATGCTACCAAGACTGAGTGGAATAAAATAAACGCTGACCAGTATAAACAGACATGTGATGAGATTCTCGGAAAGATAAAAGTTCCCTTTCAGCTCTTGATGCATGGCTCGAGTGATTTGGTAGCACTAGACATTTATTGTACTGAGATTATACATGCAATGAAAACGGCTGAGCAGGCTTCTGTACCCACTCGCCGTTTTAAACCTGGAATCAGCAAGCCTGGCTGGAGTCGCTCTCCTAAAGTAAGGCAAGCCAAAGCGCGTGCTAAGTTTTGGCTGAGATTATGGCGCGATTGCGAGAGGCCTAGGTCAGGTGTAGTGTTTGAGCAGTTCCGCAACACGAAAAAAACTTATAATAAGTCTGTAAGTGATCTTAAAGCTGCCGAAGCCGAACTTGCTTCCCAAGAAGCAGCAAATAATCCTGTATATATGTGGAAGTCTTTTAGACAGTCTAAACCAGTGACAAACCCTGCTAGTAACATACCTGAGGAGCAGTGTGTAAAACACTATAGTGAAGTTTTTGGGATCAAACATGCCCAACTAACAACCGAAAGTGATAGTGAGCTCTCACGAGCTTTTGCGTCCCTCTTGAGCCAACGGAACTATTTTACCGTCTCAATAGGCGAAGTGCTCCAGGTTATTAAGCAGCTGAGAAAGGGCAAGGCTCCCGGGCACGACGGAATTGTGACTGAACACCTCCGCTGTGGCTCACCTCTGCTCATTGAGCACTTGACGCTGCTATATCAAATGTGCCTTGATTCTGGTGCAGTCCCTAAGTCGTTTGCCCTAGGTATTGTGTCTAACGTCTTGAAGAAGGGAAAAAATCGGAACCTCTGCTCGAGCTATAGGCCTATAACAGTTTCTAGTACATTAAGCAAAGTGTTAGAGAGACTTCTGTTACCTGAGCTGTTACGAAAGTGTAAAATTGACAATCGACAATTCGGGTTCCGTCGCCACCTCGGTTGTGCATTTGCACATCGCCTTCTTACGCGTAGAGTATCGAAAGCTCAGAATCAATCACGGACTCTTTTAATTTGTGCAGTAGATGTGTCCGCGGCGTTCGATTCGGTAATTCATTCAAAGTTAATTTTGAACCTGCTGCACCAAGGTGTGAACCCACATGTAGCGGCCGTCCTATGGCACTGGTATTCGAGTAGCCTTATCCGTGTTAAGTTGAGTAGTGAACTCCTGTCGAAACCGATTAAGCTTCACCGGGGACTGCGTCAAGGGTCGGTTTTAAGCCCTGTACTCTTCAATTCACTAACCTCGTCGGTAACAAAAAAGATTAACGGTGGTTTTAACACTGAATGTATGGATGTGAGCCTACTGTGCTACGCCGAAGACATATTACTGGTGAGCACATCGCTTTGTAACCTTCAAGCTAATATCGATCTCCTAAGTCGAGGTTATACTAATATTGGTCTGGTTATTAACCCTGCTAAAACAGAATTTCTTGTATTTGAACCCCCGCGTGCGCCGTCTGAAGTTGCCCGTCGCGAGGCTACCCGTGTTACCGTTGCAGGGCACGTAGTACTTCCAAGCCGCAAGTTGAAGTACCTAGGTATTACATATGGAAGCGACCTCAGAAGCTCGCGTGCTCTTTTTGTTGACCAGGTTCTGTCGGGTTTTCGGTCTGGGTATGCTAAACTTGCAGCTCTGAAGTTTAAATTTAATAAGCATATCCTTGCTAGGCTGTATCGTGCCGTCGCTCTTCCCTTTGCTCACTACATCTCACCCGTTTGGCATTGGCTATCGAATTCGGATATGTTGCGAATCCGTTCAGGCTTTTGCAAATATTTAAAGTTTCTGCTTGGTCTGCCACTTTACCTCCGTAACACTGGTCTGCTAGAAAAGTATCATATACCTGATCCTGTTGAGTTCATGCCGAATTTTGAGAAACAAGCTCTTGTGAAACACAGGGCACTATTATTTGATTTCCCAGCGACTTTCTTGCTTGATAGTTGAAGTGTGATTTGTTTGTATTTAGTAGATTATTATGTTCTGTTGATTTGTTTTCGTCTTTATTTTCTCTTTTCTTTTGTTTTGCTCCGCTTCTTCATGCTTCTTTTTTATAAGCGGGTTTGTAATAAATTATTATTAT